>NC_053446.1:36958793-37024685 GCF_007990345.1 Gossypium hirsutum | reverse complement strand
CCCTGGTTACTAGATAGCTAAACAACTTAAAAACATAAAAAAAAAAAAACTAGTTCATACACAAATGAAAACTGCGAAGCTGCTCCATAGCTATGTGGGGTTTACAAAAAAGACAAGAAATGAGTTAGTAATATTAATAAAAACAATACCTTAAAAAAAAAATTATGAAACAAAAAGCATAATGATGAAATAGGAAGATTTACTACCTAAGGCCCTCAAGTAAAATTTTGATGCAATTTGACACCTTTAATTAATAAAAACTAACTTTTACAACTGTTATGAATTAGTCCTTTTCACTTAATAACTATTTAAACGTTAAAATTTTCCAACCAAAATTTAATACGACCTTATAATAATCCTATAAATAATAAATAAATAATAAAATATTAACTCAATTTGCAGAATTGTAGTCCTGAAACCACTATTTTGGTACCACTAAAAAATGAGTGTTACAATTTGACTCTTATCAAGACTAGTAAACTGATTATTGCTTCTGTCTTGAGAAAAACATGTATATTTCAGAAATCAAGCATTTTTAGAATTTCATTTGCAAAGACTCATTATTACAGAAAACTAGGTTGTATTTATTTAAAAATTATTTTCAATTTTGTAGTGAAATTAGAACTAAATCATATTTTCGTTAAAAATCAAATTTCATGCATAATCTTTAAAATGTCAAATAAATAGTTTAAAACTTCATGTCATGCAAAATAAATTAAAAATCCAAAAAAAAGTGTCATGCCACAATCCATAAGAAAAAATATTATAGTCCCAAAATAAACATTAAAATAAAGTTTAATGTACTAAATATAAAATCATCCCCAAATCTGCTTCCACAGCCGTATCCAAGTCCTAAGCCCGAGGGTTATCTGTAAATCAATAAACTATGTAGTGAGCTAATAAGCTTAATGTGAGTCTCAACTCCAGTAAACAGTAATAAACAGTAAGTATAACACTCAAGCCAATAAATATATAGAATATTACGGACACTACAAAATTACATAGTTTATGCAGTGCATTAAAATGTTAATGCGGTGTTTTCATAAAAAAGGTCCTACCCAACTCCACTATACACCATAAAAAGAGTTACCCAGAACTCATCCAGCCAATAACACATCAATTTGTGGATAAGCCACCAACAATACAGATAAATGCCAGAAATGTGGACAAGCCATTAGTATTGCAGACGAGCTACCAGTAATGTGGACAAGCTACCAATAATGCAGATAAATTGCCAATATTGTGGACAAGCACCAAAATTGCAAACAAGCTGCCAGTACTTCTTCCTTACAAAATCGTCCCAACCCAATGCAACATGACATGTTTTTAATGATAACATAGTATAACAGTACAGTACAATAAGCATGATTAAAATATGTATTAGTAGCAAAACAGTAGGCATGCTTTAGACATGCGATCAGTACCAGATTAGTGCATGAATATCATACATTCAGTAAAATAGGATAGTAGCATTAATGATGCTTCAGTGTTAACAGACATAAACATATTTCAACATGCGAATAAAATTTCAGTAACAATATTCATGATCTATCATTTTGTCAATTTCAATAGCAAATTAATAACATGTTTTAATATCACATAATATGCAGAACATCACCAAGTTATATAATGGCACACATACACATATGGCATCACATATCTAACAGACAGAAGTTACGTACTTGGATTCAATTCTAATAAAGGATTTATCTTCACTAAGAATATTTATCGTATTCATTTCGCCATTATTTGAAGCAAATTAATACAATTGTTATTATTTTAATCATTGATGTAGGATTTTTAGGAACAAACACATACAAATTTAATAGGTTAAAAGCAACACCTGAAATAAGGCCTTGTGTCAATAGATCTACTCCACATATTCCAACGATACCGGTCTAGTCAGATCTTGTAACATCTCATTTTTAGTAAAATCAGAACAGTGGTTTTTGGACCACCAATTTTAGGTCAAAAACTTATTTATTATTATTTTATTTCCTACAGCATGATAGTGATACCGTATAAAAATTTTGTTAAGAAATTTTACCGTTTACATGCTCAATTTCAGAAAAAGGGCTAAATCGCGTAAAGTGCAAAAGTTGAGTTCTAATAGCTAAAGGTATTACATAGCTATTGAATTTTAAAGTAGAAGTCCTTATATGGTAATTAGACCATTAGAGAGGATAGTAGATTTTAATGGCTTGGTACTGTTGAAATATTAAATGTTTTTAATGGGTATTTTAGTAAATAAGTAAATAATGGTTAAATTAAATAAAACAAAAAACAATGTCTTCATCCTTAATCACCATTTTCAACCGAATTTTGAAGTGAAAAAGAAGCCATTGTTGAGCTGGGTTCGGCCACTTTGATTGCTTGATTAGGTATGCAGTTTTGTCCCTTTTTTATGATTTCTATGTTTTCTGAATCGTTGTAGCTTAAACTAGCTAGCCCGGGGACTAATTTGTGAAATTGTTAAACTACTAGGGATTTACCATTGATGCATATACATGATTTTGAAGTTCGATGTTAGAAAATGGATGGTTGTTATTGGATAAACAACTTTTGTAAAAGGATTTTTGGTGAAATTATCAAATAGGGACTAAATTGAAAAATAAAAAATATTACACGGTATAATTTATGAATTAGTGAAATGTGTGGGATGCTATTAGTTTATAAGATATTTGGCTAGGCTTGGGCAAGAGTAAAATTGTATGAATTTCATTTTCCTAGCCAAAGGACTAATTTGAAAAGAAGTTAAAAGTATAGGGACAAAATGGTAATTTTGCTCAAATATGATTTGGGTTAAATTGAATGAAAAATATATTTAATTGAGTTAAAATTTATCCGTATAGATCAAGACAGACCTCATACGGAGTTAGATCAGGGCAAAGGGAAAATCTCAGATTAGTTGCCTCCGTATCTATGTATACTTGTCAAGGTAAGTTCGTGTAATTATATTGTATTTATATATTTTAATTGAATTATATATGTATTTGTGAATTGCCATGTTTACATACCGATCGTATATCCAACGTACTATGATTACTGAACGCCGTTTGAACCTTAGGAATACATAGGATACAAATGACATGTCATTAGAGTTTATATGATTTGAGTACTAGTCCTGAATTCCTACCGATGGCTGAGGTCTTGCATGTTCTGACCCACAGCTCGTGTGAGCATATTGATTTATATTGATTTATAGCTCATGAGAGCATACCAATCTACAGCTTCAGTGAGCATACCAATTTACAACTCGTATGAGCATTCATGTACATGAATTGACGAATTATTGTTACACAAGCTAGCACATTATGTGTAAGCTATCTTGGGTATCCAACAATATTCTAAATGGTTCAACGGGCAATGCTTTGATACGAAATGGTAAGAGTTTGATATGAATTATTACAGGTATATACATGAATTACATGGAAATGTTGTAACATGGTATATGGAAACATGAATTGGTTGATACTTATATTTGGAACGTGATCAATTGATGTATTCATCCATGTTTACTGGCTTATATTTGTGTTTACATGGCTAATATGGTTGCTGCATATGTGTGCTTAGGCATTTGGCCAAATTGTATTGGGATATGCTTGTTTACTTACATATTATATGACTAAATGGTAAGTTAAATTCTATGTTATATGAACTTACTAAGCTAAAATGCTTACTCTGTGTTATTTTCTATGTTTTATAGTGAATCAGAAGCTCATTCGGGTTGGAAGCTTGTCGGAGCTATATCACACTATCCATCGGCTTCTTTTGTACTTTTGGTTGTTTAATTTTTGTTATAATGGCATGTATAGATATTTTGATTAATGTTGGCTTATATGTTTTGTTGTTAATATGGCCAATTACTTTAGCTTGTGTTTTGAATATTTGGTATGTTTATAAATGGCATTAACATGGTTGATGTGTGGCTTGTTTTATGTTTGAATAATGGAAGATTAAATGATAGTTGAAAATGCATATTTTATATATGACTTGTGACATATTGGGAATGTGGTAAAATGGAAATTTGTTTGAATGGCATTTTGGTACCAAATAGTTGTGTTTTGGTAAGTAAATTACATGGTATGCATTGATGTAAATATGCATACAAGTTATTTGATTATTTGGTCAAATTGAATACATGGGTAGATATGTTTGGATGTTGTCATTTAAGGTGTCTAAGGGCATATTGGTTGCATACTGTGTGATTCAGACGTGTAACTCTCTATCTATTTTTACTAAAATAGAGTGTAGGGCAGACACGACCTTGTGATGGTCTCATACTCCCCTGTACCCACATGACACAATCACGTTGTAACACCCTAAAATCGGCCTAGACGTTATGGCCGAATCTGGCGATATCACATTGAAGTGTTTTTCAAAAACATAGTTGCGTTTATTTGTTGTTCTATATTCAAAACATTGTTTTGATGCAGAAGCTTTTATTTTATGGTACGAAAACATGGTGTTTTAAAAAAAATTCACCTTTTGAAAATGTAGGTCCTACTTCTATCAGATATGAATTAAAATAAGAAAAATCCCCAAATTAAAAGTTTAAAAGAAATTTTTAAAAGGCCTTATTACAGAACAAATACCCAAAATAAATTTCTTATAAAATAAAACAAATGTAAAAGTAGGTGCGATTGTGTGGCCACCTCCGAGTCCCTCACAACACCAGTCCTTAAGATTCGGGATTACCTGTAAGACAAACAAAGGGGTGAGCTTACGAAAACTCAGTGTGTAACCCCATAAAAGTAAATAGCCAATGCATTTACAGTCTGGGATTAAGCCTAAATTAATAACAGTTCAGTTCAGTTGGGTCTTAGCCCATTACAGTGACAGTAAATTATTGTGCTTGAGCCCATCACAATGCCAGTAGTCAGTAGGGCTTTTGCCTAATTTCAGTAATAGTATCAGTGGGGCCTTGGCCCATAACAGTAACAAATATCAGTCATTTAGTGAACAGTATGTAATACCGCTAATCGATGCAGTAACAGTACAAAACCATTAATCAGTGCAGATATGCAGTTAGAAATCCTACCCAATCTAGCCTCTACACACCAGTCCGTCCCGCCAAACACACCATGTGGGGATAAAATCGACCCACCCAGCCAGACACACCAAGATTAGCACTGGTTGCGGCACTAAACAGTATTGCAGCTAAGCTGCCAGTAAGATAAACGACATATAGCTATCAGTAGGTCCACAGTCGTCTTGGGTGACCCGTGCAACCTTATCAGTACGGTACACTTCCTCCAAATATAACAACCCATCCCCATGCAATATGTCCTGACATAATATCATACGTGTATGCAAAATGTCATGCTCAATCATAGTCATACGTGTCATAGAGAAAATCAATCATACATAATATAGGGCCATAACAATCATTTCATCTACTAGGGGTATATCAGTCATTTTACCATATTGGGGTATTTCGGTCATTTTACCCTATAAGGTATTTCGGTTATTTTACCCTATGGGGTATTTCAGTCATTTTACCCTATGGGATTATTTCGATCATTATTACCTTACGGGGGTATTTCTATCATTTTTACCCTGTGGGGGTATTTCAGTCATTTTACCCTATGAGGGTATTTCGGTCATTTTATCCTATGGGGGTATTTTGGTCATTTTACCTTATGGGGTATTTCGATCATTTTACCCTATGAGGGTATTTCGATCATTTTACCTATTTTGGGGTCTCGATGCATATATTGACTTCTTGAAAGGTCCGCAGTCGCCTCGAGCGACTCAAGTAACCTAAATGGTCATAACAACGTAAACGGGCGTAAGACCCATCATTCGGCCGAAGTGGACCCACACACTTGTGCGACCCGTTCAAACCAGAGTTTGCCACGGCTATGAGATCTACATAACACAATCAGTATCTGCCACAAATTGTGGATTTCATCCGTGTGGGGCCTACGAGCCCATTGAGCACACACGACCCATTTCAGCCCAACGTGACCCATTATAGCCTAAGCCCATGAAAATGCTCATGGGAGGCTCTACAGTCTATCACCCATGGTTCATGGGTTTGGCTTACCACACGAGCGATCGCATGCCTGTGTGGTCTCAAACGCCGTGTTTCAGCTTTTCAGCTTTTGTCGTTCTACAGTTACAGTGGGGTGGTTGCACACCAGACACGATTTTTTGTATGCAAATGCTCCTGATGTGAACAGTACCTGAGAACTACAATCCCATGCCAAAATCAGTCATGACTTAAACTACTACCATTAAGCCAACAACAAACGATCTCTAAATATATTGCTTACCCCAACCATTCTGAAAGATGAAAACAACCATCCCGCAGGAACACCCCGTTCGTTACGATTTGTTGTTGCCAAAACAAAATTTGACACAACAGAGAGTTAGGAACCATTCAAAAAAAAAAAAATAATACATGAAAACTTCTCCAAATCAAGTGAGGCATAGCCCTCTTACCAAAAGACTTACCCCCCGATGTAGCCAATGTTGACAAGACAGAAGACCGTTTAAGGAAGAAATCGACGGAAATGAGAGAATGAAGGGGAGTTTCGGTAGAAACAAGGAGAAGCAATCACCAACAGAGAAGAGAAGAGATTTTGGCAACAACACAGAGAGATTGAAGTCAAGGGAAAACAAAACAAAAGCTGTGGGAAAAAAAGGACAGAATTCGGCTTTGGAGGCATAGTAGTAAATAAACAAAAAAGAAAGATGGTAGAGGAGGAAGAGAGTAACGTCAGACTTGTTGGAGGGATTCTGGGAAAAAGATGAAACCGAATTTGGGAAAAGAATTAATTAAAATCAGATATTCCCTCAATCCCATATTTTTCTCCTAAAATCTCTCCAAATATTCCTCCTCAATTCTCTCTATGGCCAGTTCAAACTCCATTTAGTAGTATTTTAATCCAACTCTACCACCCACACGAATTAGGCAGCAAAATAAATACTCCCTTTTTTTATGCACCACCACTCGAACTTTAGACCCATGTACACTCGACATGCCCCTTACCACTAGACCAACAACTCTTTTGTGTCATATTTAACCATAATAATTTAAGAACCTACTATCCAGATCCTAGGATTTTATTCACTTAAAATAAAAAATTTTGCATAAGCCAAGGCTTGAACCCCTGACTTCTCAGACACTTCCAACACTCCTAAATCACTTAACCACTGAATCAGACATTCATTTATATCACTTCCTTGCACAACTAAATACTTATGTGCCATCTCCTAAATGTTCCCTTGTTCAAAACCTATTTCTTCTAGGCCCAAAATTCAGGGTGTTACACTTGTGTCCAAAACATACTTCTTTGTGGGATCCATAAATCCAAAAATTAGTCACACAACCGTGTGCCACCAAATTACTAAATCCCTAATTCCCAAACACTCAAGCCCGTGTGCCTAGGGGACATGACTCTGTGGAAGTCGAATAATTTCCCCAAATCAGCCATATGGCCGTATGACACTTAAATTAGCCTAGAAACCCTAATTCCCAACTACACATTGCCGTGTAAACCACCCGAGTGGGGGCACACACCCTTGTGGCCACCCATGTGGTCACGAAACCATACTAAAACTGGTCGTAATCTCATTTTTGCAACATGAGAACAAACCCCAGTTGTTAACCACTCTTTAAACAACAAAATCTTACATAAATCCTCTAGATTAAACATCAATTTCATGTAAAAAATAAGCAGTTCAGAACACACACACAAAATTTCGAATTTCACAGCAATTCGGTACCAATACCCAGTTGTGTACACACTGAGATTATCAAATAGTAAAAAATTTAATTAACAAATCAAAAATAGAAGAGAAAAGGTTCAAAACCTACACCTGATTTGCGAGATAAGCACTCGAATCGTTCGATTTGCCACCCAAGACAACATGGAGACCCACCGGTCACAACAATGATGATAAACCTAGAATTAATTGGGGAACCAACAGAGGGAAAGAAAGAGAAAAAAATCTCTCGATTGGAAAAAACCCAAGAGGTAGAGGAAGAAAACGTCCAGGAAGAAAACAAAAGAGAACGTGCAAAAATTCCTTTTTTTCCAAATAATAAAAATAAGAAAAACCAAAATAAACCAATCAAAATAACAAAAAATAAAGTTAAAGTTAATAACTATCATTAACTCCAAATAAAAGGAGCAAAAATAATTTCCCGCAAACACACCTTAAGACTCGAACCTGAGACCCCAAACTAAACTAACACACAACCAACCACCAGACCAACAGGCCCATTCGGACAACCACCAGACTAGCAGGCCCATTCTGACACTAGAATATGGAAACAAACTCAATTGCCTGGTCTAGCCACTGACCCTTACCTTCAAATCTTAAAACTTCTAACCCTAAAATCTGGAGCGTTATAACTCACCCCTCCTTAAAGAAATTTCATCCCCAAAAATTTCAACTAAGAGAACAATCGCTTAATCCAGGGTCTACCATTACGCTCCCGCTGCGCACTCTAAACTCAAGCATTACCATACCAAACTTAAGACCTCAAACACACATCTAGAACACTTAACCATTGAAGTAGATACACATTTGTGTTTTCACACACAGAAACGTTATGATTCTAAAATTAGAGAACTAATCTTACTTTTTCTCAAGTTCGCAGGGATCGACATCAGAGTCTCGAACATTTCATTTTCACAAAATCTTACTCAACAACACATATCATTTTAGAACACTATGCTATAGTTTCCCAAAATTTTAAAAAATAAATGAACACATGCGCACACGATTACGTAAAAACACAGGCCAAATTTTTGCAAACTTGGCTCTGATACCACTAAATATAACTCCCTAAAACCTAACCTAGAAGTTTAGACCAGATTTCGGAGGTTACATGGATCACCGAAATGATCGTAGGTAAAATTTGAGTTTAACCAGCTAGAAAACATACGATATTTAAGTTACGTAAAGCTCTCTGTTGTAAAATTTTGATATTACAAAAATTTTAGTCCAAAAATTTTAGTCCAAAAGTCTAAAATTCATACCACAATATTCAAAATAAAACTTTACAATTCCAACCATTTATTTATAAATGCGAAATTATGAGAATACGTTTAAAGTTGATTCTAAACGTGTTTGTCCGAGACCTCCGACGTGCCGAGTCCAACAACAGCAAACGAAAATACCTAAAAAAGGGAAATTGAGGGGGTGAGCTCCACGAGCTCAGCGTGAGATTGAAATGATTAGCAACAGATTTACAGAAGAGAATTACAGATAACAATTCAATAGAAAAACCAACTTACAGAGATATACAGAAAGAGAAGGTAAATTCTAGGTGAATGTCCCAATAGAATGTAACAAACAAGTACACCACATTACTGACAGAAACTCAACAAATAACCCGTCGATGGGTCGGTGCCAAAACACTTATCATCACAAACACGATGTTCTAAAATGTCATTATGGTAACACTTTAATACACGCAAGATCAGTCATAACGTTTATAACAAATAGATAGATTACAGACAATGAGTTGTAACGCTTAGGTTTGTGCAAGTGTACACATCGTTATCAAGTAATAAGTAAGTATCGAGTTATTGTCTCCACAGGGATTGTATTTGTGCTAAGTCACTTAATTTGTAAAATTATATTAACAATTTGGTAAATAAAAACACAATATAGTTAAGAAGTGGTGATTAAAATATATTAAACTAAATGCAATGATCCCTAATGTAATTTATCCTAAGTATGCAAACTATATGAATGAAACAGGTTTTAGTAAAATTAAACACAATTTGCAACAATTATAACATAAATAAACTAGGGCAATTACTTTAATTAAACTCAATTTATTATCAACATGCTTAATAACATTCGGAAAAACATTCCATGGCAACTCGATCTTTTATGAGTTTGGAAACCATATTAGGTCCGTTTGGAATCCTTTACTTATTAAATACAAATTTTACTGATCCTTATTTACAAAGGTTTTCTTAGCATTCGTGTGAGGTAACATGGACAAGTTAATTTGAAACAATTTAATCACACAAATCTAAAAACTATGCAGATAACAGAGCTTGGTTAGAGTTGTTATGCAACCTACAATCTAATTGTGTTAGGATCTAAATTGAGAATGCACATTTCAATTATGCGTCCATTAGTCATCGTTTGGTTAGGATCGCTCAGCTAATTCAGGTGTATTTCAATCACGTATGAATGAAATGCAGACATGATTTTAATTAAAAACATGATTGATTGAGGCGTAAACATTGTAAGTATGAATCAAATAAATATTATTTAATCAAAGTAATCATCATAGCTTAAATAAGATTAAGCTAACATTGTTGTAAACAAGAACAAAGAACACATAACAAACATCTTTATATTAAGTTAAAGAAAAGAAAGATTAAACCCAATTCAGAATGGCTGTCACCCAAGACTCTGACTGATGAGACTCCTTCGTTCCTTTGCTTTGCTTCTTTGCTGATGGTTCTCCAAGGTGGCCGACCAAAGGTTTTTTAAGAGGCTTAATTGCTAAAATCTGTATGAAGAGATGATGCTAGGCATGGGAATGGAAAAGGCTAAGAGAAAACGAGAGAATGATGCTTGATGGATGCTTGAGGGATGATTGAGGGATGATGAATGAAGAAATGAGAGGGTCTTATTTATAGGTGAGGAGAGAGAGATAGTTTGCTAAAAATAGGAGTTTCCATATTTTGAAGCATCTTCCATGGGTGGCCGGCCATAAATTGAGCAAGTTGAGCTAATTTTTCCTTAATTTTTGGTCAATTTGAGTGCCACAACAACTCAGGACTAAGACTCGGTCAAGTGCAAATCTTCAGGTAAATATGTAATTTGTTCAACTCTTCAAGGACCTTATGCAATTAAACCAAAGAGTGATTTCTGGACAACCATGTGCAGCCAAATTTTGGGTTGACTTGGTCTCCAATTTGGACGGTTTTGTAATCCAACACAACTATCAAACCTGTCCAGAATAAATCAACAAGTTAGAGGACCAAAAAATTAAATTTATCCAATTTAATTAATTAATTAAAACCCAAATTATTAATGAAATATTTTAAAATTAATTATTAAATATAATTTTATATTTTATTATTTAATTTAATCATGCATAGCCCACTTTATATCTTAAAAAATATAATATATTCAAATTAATATAAAATAAGCCATTTATTGCATGAAAACTATATAATAAAGCATAAAATCAAATTTTAATAATTTTTGTCCTAATTTCATATTTTCACATATTTCATTAATTTATTAAACAATTACTTAGTTTTAAAAATGGATTTAAGTAAAAAGGTGATAAATTAGATAGGAAAAATCCTATATATTTTTTCGTTCACACACCCCCAAACATAAATCATTACTCGTCCCGAGTAATGTTTATGCACAGCAAAAGGTCTTGCTAAGGCAAAATTGCTAATTGTGTAAGCAACATCAATCTTTGTCCCATAATCATGCATTAATAACTTCATGCTTATCGATCTTCTTTATTAAAAAGTAATTCATATGCAAATATTCCTTAAGATTATACTAAGCTTCAAAATATGCCAACATGAATCATAGTTTGCGTGTATGTCCCAGCCGTAGATAACATTCTTCATTCAACATAATTTCCTATCAATCAAGCAAACAATCACAAAGCTTGTTTATGATCTTCATATGTTGAACTTAGGACTTCCTCTTCACTAATGTAGGTGACATAATCATCAAATCAATAGGTCTTTTATAAGGTTGTAATGCGGCTCAGTTAAAGGTAGGGATTTTAAGGGATGGGACATTTCAGTTTTAAAAATCTTAAGCTTTAACTTTGTCTTGGTTTTCTCGTAATGCAACCTTTTTCTTTAAGTGAACCTTTGGAACACCCCCAAACTTATTTTGAACTCAAGCTCATACATTTTTCCTTTTTGAAGACTGAGCGAACTTTTCTTCGCTCTTTTTTTTAAACATGAGCACATACATCTTTATGAAAATTTCCTCAAATGTTGATTCCCAAGACAACTTTAGTTAAGATAGGTGCACAAAATTAGGATAAATTTAAAAAGATGGTAACTGGCTTATAATGTAGGTTCATTGCAAAAACAAGCCTTTAAGCTCAAAATTACAGTTTTAAGGGTCCAATATCATAGGGTTGGCTTGAAAAGGCTTAAACGGTCCAAAAAAATAGTGCCTATATCATTTTAGATTTTTATGTCCCCTAGGATTTCGCCTCGAGAAAGTTACTAAGTAATTTATAAAGATATAAACCTTCATGCATGTCTAATCTCAAAAGAAACTAAGTTTTCATGGCAAACATTACTAAAGATCATACAAGCATTCCATTCTTCCTGATAACATACTTTCACTTGGAGAAAATCATCACTCATACTTGCATACAAACTATCTCAGTAATAAAAAAATATCTCTAAACATTCATTTATTAAAACATACTTATGAAAGAAATAATTGAAGCATACTTGAAAAAAAATTAAAAGTTTGAGCAATTTATTTGACTTACCCCCTTTAAAAAGAAGCAATGTCCTCATTGCAAGAACAAAGTAATGAATCAAAACTGAACACCAGGTAGGGTTGTAAAGAAAGAGAGGTAAGCCATTAAGACTGCTTAAATACCAAGTCTTTCCTAATAACCCAATCCTAGACATGTTCATTCCTATTACCACATCACTTAGTCTTATTCTTCTAAAGAAGTATTAAGTTTGTTCATGCTTGCTATGTTTTATTCTACAAAAATTAAATCCTAATTATGAAAAAAAATTCCTAAAGACCCAAAAATAATTAAATAAATAACAGGACAAGAATCCCCCCTTTTATTTTTCTGAATTATTCCTGATGCGATCCCGGCCGCATCATGTTACGACAAAACTCGATGCCACCGAGATTGGCCAAACACGAGGGGCCCATGTGCAAAATGAAGCTTAATTTTAGCTCAATGAGCTCAAGTCTAGCTTTTTCAAGCTCATCTAGTTCAACCCAAGCTCATTTAGCTTAACTTCAACCTGTTTTTAATTTGCTGGAATAAGTATTTAGTTGATGGATTAAATTACTCATCTTAGTTAATTAAGGTTAACTTAGTTCATTTAGTTGGATTAAAATTTTAATGTGTTTAGTTAAATTAATTTAATGAATTAAGTTGTTTTTAATTTTCTTTAGTTGCTTAAATAATTTTGGCATTTAATATGTTCTAGCTTAATTAATTTTCTACAGCCATTTAACTTGTTTAATTGTGCTTATGGTCAATTAATCATTTAAAATCAGTTGTTACATGGATTGACATTAAAAGGAGGAATGAATTCAGCTGTTATGAAGATTAAATTAAAGGTCAACAAGTTGAATAAAAGGCCAGCAGCTGCTATGAGCTTATTTAATTAACCGTTTGAAGATTTTAATGGACAAGGAGTTGATTACACAAGCCATTCAACTTCCAAATGTTTTTATGTGTTAATGGTTGTTCCAATTCATCCATTTACACATTGAATCAGTTTTCTTCCAACATTCATGCAAAGAGGCTGTTCGTGTACCAAATTTAAGCCAATTGTTGTTGCTGTCCATTCAGCTGCCCAAGAAGAAATAAAAGGCTACTATAACCTTTTTAGCTGATCAAGCATTGAATCAAATTCATTCAGCTCATTAGAGCTAATTATCAGCTGATTGGGAAGATTAAATAAGTTGTTCATAGCCTTTACATATGTTAGAGTTTCTTAAAGGTTTTTTAGTTTTAATTAGCTTAATTAAGTTCATCAATAACTCATTTAAGCTGATTAGTTTATGTCCATTCGGCTGGAACATGTTTAGCCTATAAATAGTTTGTTTTTATAATTATTTAGAGGACTTTTGCTCATTGCTGAATCTTTATAACATTTGTAATTTTTCAACTCTCTTATTTCGTTAAGACTCAAGTTGATTTATCTAGCTTGCTAGTGCCGTCATCCTTGTTTCTTTGAACATATCACTCCTAAACCGAGTGTGGCGTTCACCCCATTGATACCTATGGTTCCTAACTTCCTAGTTAGAGGGTCAAGGTCCTATCCTTCAACACCCATCCTTCTTAAATGTCATATAAGGTTCGAGTCAATGCTCCCTTTAGTATTGGTTCTTCCTTGGCCTTAAGCCTATTCCATCACATCGAAGTTTTCCATTTCCAAGTTATTTTATTTCCTTGTTAGCCGGAATCCTTAACAACATTCACCATTAAAGATAGCATCACCGACGCAAGTTCCTATCAATTCCCCTTGTCTTCTTTAGCTCCATCTCTACTTGCATCGTCAGTATCTTCTGTCCATGTCTCAAAGATAGCATCTGGGAACTGAAGAACAAAAGTATTAGAGATATTCTTAAAAGTATTTTGAATTGAGTCATCTCTAATTTTTTCTTATTTCCAGTAAGTTTGTTGTTGATTGTGCTTGAACTTGCACATATCCTTCAAAATTGACAACTCTGATTTTCTTGAAGTACTTGCAGAAGTCGGCATGGGAGTTGTATATTTAGGTTCAACACTTAGCTTGACTGGTTCTTCTTCTTCCTCAACCCTTGGTTTAGAAATGTTCGGTTCCTTATCAGATTTTTCCTTTTCAATGTCTGTGACTGAATTAGCTTCAATTTCAGTTCCATATGTTGACTCCTCTATATCCAACTCAATTGGCTCTTCTTGCTCGCCTTGATTCAGTTCATGCACCCTCTCTACTAATCTTTCAAGATCATAATTTGTAATGCGTCCTTGAACATATCACCCCTTCAAATTTGCTTGTATTTTAACACGGGCCTTTAAGCAAAGTGAAGTGATTAATGATGGGAAATAAGCACTTCCTGCCTTCTTTTTAGCACAATCGTGAATCTCCTTGAGGATAATTTTCCAAACATTAATGGACTTTTCTGTCAAAATTGCATATAACAAAAGCATCCGTTCCATCGAGCTGGTGGAACTACGTGAGATAGGCATAAAACTGTAGCGAACGAAATAAAACCATACCTTTGCTACTGGTTTTAAGTATTCTCTTCGACACGAATGGCTCCTATACTTTCTTATAATTCATTGGGATCCCAGATTTGTCACAACAACAAGCACTTGTTGAAGAAAATCCCAATTGATATTGTTCATCATAGGGTAGTACTCATCTTCTTCAATATCAGGTAAATTAATCAAATCATTGATGGACTTATAAGTAAGAGGTACCTTTTTCTTTCGAACGATGACTTCAGTAGCATCTTGCGTAGTCAAACTAGCATAGAATTCTCAAACTAGTTCATCATCGGGAAGTGAACGAGCATCACAAAATCATTCCCACTTGAGAGCATTGATTTTCTTTCTAATCAGTATATGAACAACCATCAAATCATTACTCTTCAAGTTAAAACCTTTCTCCAGCATCATAGGTTGATGCTTGAAGATTGAATCAAATCTCTCTTTCACTTCTTCATCGATCAAAATCGGGTTTTCAGGAGTAGTCTTTGAAGATCTGGTTCTTTTGCGAGACATGGTATCTTTTCCTAAAAATTTGGCAAAATTTATTACGGTTACTTGGGCGGCAAGCAATAGGTGTGACGGCAAGGCATGGATTTTCCCTCCTTTTTGTTGTCTTGGGCCTCAAACTCAGACTGTATCTTACTAAAAAAAACTGATTAGTACTTAGGCCAAATTTGACCCCCTTTATTAGCATAAAAATTTAAAATTTAAACAAAACAAATGAAAGTTAAAAATTTTAAGTCTTACTTAGAAAATTTCTTCTTAACAAATTACATTAAATTAATTTCCAGGAAAGGTTGGAGGGGTCACATGTAACACCCCGAACCCGAGGCCGTCGCCGGAGTCGAACACGAGGTGTTAACAGACTTCAAACCACTTAAAAAAAAATTTCCCAGACAAGCTGCCAGTCTGCGTACTAGTCGGTTTAAAAATCATATCTTGATTTCTGAAACTCGAAATCCAGTTCCATAAATTTTCCCTGAAACTAGACTCATATGCCCATCTACATATTTTTTTCTAGAATTTTTGGTTGGGCCAATTAGTACAGTTTATTAGTCAAAGTCTCCCATGTTACAGGGATCGACTACACTGACCTTTGCTCATTACGACTTGCATATCTCCCTGCACAGAGATTCAATACTGATGCCGTTTGTTTCTATAGAAACTAGACTCAGAGAGGAATCTATACATATATGGCATGACTTCTAATTATCTCTGATTAATTTATAATGAATTTGCAAAGTAGGAACAGGGAATCCAGAAACCGTTCTGGCCCTGTCTCACGAGAACCTAAATATCTCTTAACATACTATCCATATGATCGTTTCGTTACTTTCCTATGAAAATAGATTCATCAAGGTTCGTTTACATAATTTATTCATTATTTAATTCCAATCCTACTATTTTTAGTGATTTTCCCAAATATACATCACTGCTGCTGCCAGCATCTACCTTTAAGGTAGACTTTACCTATTTCATAGTTTCCATGATTCAACTAGCCCTTTTAGCATAAATAGCACAAATTATGATAGTGATTAACCATTCCATACCAAATGATTATAACATTATGCTCAAACATATATAAGCCATTTTCGCATGGCTATATACATTAACCAAAATATTCTTCCGCCACTAGTCTATTTTATACATGCCATAAGATAATCCAAAACATAGTAGTACCAAACAGTGGATAGTGATAGTGTGACTAGTTGCTGACGATCCCCGATCCTGTAGCTTCGCAATGAGATCTATAAAACAGAGGAAACAGAGTAAACAGAGTAAGCATTACAATGCTTAGTAAGTTTTAAGCAGTGTCAACAGATAACAATCAAATTATAACGTAGTTGTTCGTATTTTTATTTCACTCTTCCTTCGGGCATACCATCCCTTTACCGAATATGCACATCTCATCATATACAATAGGCAGATAAACTTCCACATAAAAGTGAGCTCATGTGACATAGATATATCGTATGATTTCACATCACCTCTCACACTGATCCGATGTCACATAATCATAGGAATAGTCTCATAGATTGCTCTCGTATGCATCACATAACTACCTTATGATTTAGTGCAAATCAAGCTCACATATAAACTTGGAGTACATACCTGTTTAACCTTTCGCATTGAATATATTTATAAGCAATTCTTATTACGAAGTCTTACCCAGACATAATCTCCACACGAAGTTATCGGGTCTTACCCGGACAAAATTCCCACACGTAGTCATCGGGTCTTTAGAGCTCGGATATTGTACGAGCACGAAGCTTACGGACATTGATCAGTGATAATATTCTCGCATAAAGCCTGCGGGGTTTTAACCCAGATATAGTACTGACACAAATGCCCTTCAGGACTTATCACATTTATGCACTTTCACATCCATCACGTTGGCCACTCGGCCCTGTCACATATATACACTTTCACATTCACACATCGGCCATTAGGCCTTATCACATATATACACTTTCACATTCATCACATCGGCCATTAGGCCTTATTACATATATACATCGGCTATTAGGCCTTATCACATATATACACTTTCACATTCATCACATCGGCTATTAGGCCTTATCACACATATACAGTTTCACATTCATCACATCAGCTATTAGGCCTTATCACACATATACACTTTCACATTCATCACATCGGCCATTAGGCCTTATCACATATATACACTTTCACATTCATCACATCGGCCATTAGGCCTTACTATCATTTCATATTCGAATACTCATAAACTTACAATATCACGATTTAGAATTCAAGTATGGGTTTAATCAATAGCTTATGAGCAACTAAAACAAGTTTATCAAGGTTCACAACATAATCTCAAATTCAGCACAAGCTGTTTTTCCTGAGCAATAGTCACTAAATTATTTATAACTGGATCTACAAAACTCCAAATCACTTTCCGTTAATTTTTCCTGAATATAGACTCGTATATCTTCCATCCATAAAATTTCCAGAATTTTAGGTTTGGCCAATCAATACCAGATTTTTCTTAAAGTTTCCCCTGTTTCACTGTTTGACTAATCTGACCACTCTTCACTACGAATCAAATTTCTCATTTTACTGAATTCAAAATGTGTTGTATTTGATTTCATTTGAAACTAGACTCATTAAGGAGTCTAAGAATATAAATTTTATCTTATAACCATTTTTTTACAATTTATAATGATTTTCTAAAAACAGAACAGAGGATTACAGTGTCATTCTGCGCTGTCTCACACAACTTTAAGTATGTCATTATCGGAAATTCCTTTGCTTACACGGTTTCTTTTATAAGAAACTATACTCATTAAGCTTTAATTTCATGTCTCATTCAGCCTCTAATTCAAATCCATAAATTTATGGTGATTTTCTAAAATCACGTTACTGCTGCTGTCCTAAGCAGACTATTTCAAATTACCCTTGAATTCCCAAGCTCAAACACTTAAGAACTTACCATTTGAGCTTAGAACATATCATGGCCACATCATATCTTATTAAATCAACTCATCATGTCCTATTATAATTGAATTTACTCAACGTTTAATCACTTAAAACTTACCTCAGATGTGGTCGAACAATTTCGGCGGCTATTCGATCACTTTTTCCTTTCCCTTATCCAACTGTGGTCCTCTAAGCTCTTGAGCTAATTCAAACAAATTTAACTTATTAAAGTCTCATTATGCTAGCTTATGGCCGAATATGACAAGGAGTTTGATTGGTCATATGGCCACCTTCTAGCTCAACTACACAATGGTCATATGCATTTTTAATCACATCAAGCAATTTAATACAATTCATTCGAACATCAAAAGAAAACCTCAAGGTACTTAGCCCATATATACTTTAGGCATTAGAGTCACATATATATATGGAATCATGAATCAAACTCAACATTTTAGCTAATATTCCCCCTTGGCCGAATTTTCTAAGCCAAGACAAAAGCATCCATATGCTTGCCTCTAACCGAATACATGCAACACCAATCTTCTTCCTATGGCCAAATATGCATGTCTATGTTTAGGCCGATTATATACTTAATACCACACATAAATGGCATACATTTTACTAACTAATGCATTACATATTATTTAACCATGTATATCACCAATCAATTTCATCACAATTTCACTTAAGCCTATTCTCAATACAATACATCGTGCTCAAATCATTATTCAAGTTCAAATTCAGCCAGCACACATATACATACTAGCAACTATGTATTAACATTGCATTTCATACTATAACCGCATGTATAGCTCATCGAAATATATTTATTCATGTTCCCTTAACACATATTGGTCAACTAGATCATGCATTATTCTTTGGCACATTTGGTCATTAAAGCAATCACCTATTTAACTTTCAAGCATTTTTATACTAACATTTCTCCCAAGGCCGAATTTATATACAACCTTTAGTACTCATTTAAAGTTTATATTTTAAGTAATTAATATACACAATATTAATCAAATATCCATTTACTAAGCATTTTAACAAATTTTCCTTCAACTATCCACACATTCGGCAATCACATAATCAAACACTAAACCTTAACTTCCAAGCCAAAACAACTAGCAAATTCAACACATCCAACATAAATTTCCATGCTAATGACATCAAAACAACTACTAAGAATTTCAAGCTCCTTGGCCGAATTTCAATCTTTCAAAATAACAAAAAATTTGAGCCATGAAATAGGTAGAATTCAAACTAACCACTAAAACATGCATGCATCTCATGGAACATCATCAAACATACCTTAGCCTAGTTACATGCATGGCCGAATCTCTTCAACCATTCTTCTTCCTTCCTCCTTCAAATTTTCGGCCAAGGTGTTAAAGGATGAACACCCTTTCTTTTTTTTTCTTTTCTTTGTCTAGTTACGGCAAATGGAGGGGGGTGGATGAGACAACTTTGTTTTCATCACCCCTCCCTTTTCATTACTTAATTACTAGCCCTTTATTTATTCTTTCTAACATAACACACTAAGCCAACATGTTCCCAACATGTTTCCACCCATAGCATGGCCGGCCACTAGCTCAAATTTTGGGTAATTTGACATGCAAACCCATCATTTTCATAACATGCATTAATAGGCCACTTCACATTTGCCTAGCACATTTCTAAATTTTCTCACATAAGTCCTATTTAATAAAATTCACTTACAATTAACAAAATTCAAACATGAAATTTTCACACATGCATATCTACATATAATAAGCATCAAATATGATGGCTAATTATTATTATGACTCGGTTTTGTGGTCCCAAAACCACTTCCCGACTAGGGTCAAATTAGGGGTGTCACATCACAGTAGTCCCGTTTAAGTTCCAATCTCCTTCGACAGAATTAATTAAATGTAATAAGTTACGAAAATAAGTTCTAATTATTTATTTATTTACAAAATGAGTTCATGAAAAAATAAGGGTCTGCTAATTTGAGAGAGGATTCAATTCGCTCAACTTCACCATCCAGTAGTGTTTGAGACGTTGACCGTTAACTTTAAATGTCCTCTATAATTGTCGTATAATTCAATAGCTCCATAAGAATAACTCGGTAGATGATATAAGGTCCTTTCCATTAGGATTTAAGCTTCCCAAGAAATAACTTCAACCTTGAATTAAACAACAAAACCTTCTGACCTTCTTTAAACTCGCGAGGTTGTATATGACTATCATGCCATCTCTTTGATCTTTCTTTACACATTTTGGCATTCTCATAGGAAAACAACCTCAGTTCTTCCAACTCATCAGGTTGTAACATCCTTATCTCATCTGCTTGCTTAAGATCAAAGTTCAACTGCTTCAAAGCCAGTAAGTTTTATTCTCCAACTCTAATGGCAAATGACATGCCTTTCCAAAGACTAACCGATAAGGATTCATTCCTAATAGAGTCTTAAATGTTGTTCGATAGGCCCATAATGCATCATCGAGCCTTCAAGACCAATCTTTTCTGCTAGGGCGTACTACCTTTGCAAGGATACCTTTGATTTTGCGATTCAATCTTTCAACTTGCTTCACATCATATTTATCAAGCAACCACTTAAGCCATTTTTTTACAAAGTGAGAACCTTCATCACTAATAATAGCTTTTGGTGTCCCAAATCGCGTAAACACATGCTTATGTAGAAACCGCATGACTCCCTTAGCATCATTTGTAGGGTATACTTTAGCTTCAACCCACTTGGATACATAGACCACAGCAGCTAAGATGTATTTGTTCCCATACGAAGAAGGTAACCAACCTAAGAAGTCAAATCCCCATACGTCGAATAATTCAATCTCTAAAATATTTTTCAAGGGCATCTCATTCCTCATTGATATATTTCCAGTCCTTTGACATTTATCACAGTTCTTCACATAAGAATAAGTATCTTTAAATAGTGTAGGCCAAAAGAAACCTACTTGCAAAATCTTTGCTGCAGTACGTGAACAACCAAAGTGTCCCCCACTTGGAGATGAATTGCAATGATACAAGATCTCAGAAATCTCGCTTTCAGCTACACACTTTCGATTATATTATCTACACATTGTTTAAACAAAAACAGATCCTCCCAAAGATAATACCGACTATCATGAAAGAATATTTTTTTGTTGGTATGTCATTTCTCGAGGAATTATTCCACATGCAAGATAATTGGCAAAATTAGCAAACCAAGGTATTTCATGAATTCGATTTACCTCAAATAAGTGTTCATCTGGGAAATTCTCGTTGATAGGCACACATGACTGAGTTACCTTATCTTGCTCTAACCTCGACAGATGATCA
This sequence comes from Gossypium hirsutum, assembly GCF_007990345.1. NCBI lineage: Eukaryota > Viridiplantae > Streptophyta > Magnoliopsida > Malvales > Malvaceae > Gossypium > Gossypium hirsutum. The sequence continues at coordinate 37,002,978 of NC_053446.1, read as the reverse complement.
ACTATTTGATTTTCGTCACCTTTTCTGTCTTGGATCTCAAGGTAAAATTCTTGGAGTAAAAGTAGCCAACAAATTAGCCTTGGTTTTGCATCGTTCTTCGTGAGCAAGTATTTAGTGGTTGCATGGTCAGTAAATACTATAACTTTGGTACCTATAAGATATGAACGAAATTTGTCAAAAGTAAAAAGTATAGCGAAGACTTTTTTTTCGATTACTATATAATTGTATTGGGTTCCCGTCAAAGTTCTACTTGCATAATAAATAGGGTGAAACACTTTATTTCTTCTTTGACCCATCACAGCTCCAACATTATAGCCACTTGTATCACACATCAACTCGAAAGGTGAGTTCCAATCAGGTGTAATGATTATTGGGCTGAAATTTACCGCTTCTTTAGCTCTTTAAAAGCTTCCAAACATGCTTTGTTGAAATCAAACATTGTATATTTCTCTATCAATGAACACAACTATTTAAAAATTTTTAAGAAATATTTGATAAACCTTCGATAAAAATCGGCATGGCCTAAGAAATTTCTGACTCCTTTCACATTCATTGGGGCTAGTAATCTTTCAATTACGTCCATCTCTGCTTTATCGACTTCAATTCCTTTTTTTGAGATCTTATGACCTAAAACAATCCCTTCCTTAACCATAAAATGACATTTTTCCCAATTAAGGACAAGATTCATCTCTTCGCATCTCTTCAATACCTTAACCAAATTACTCAAACATATATCATAAGTGTTATCAAAAATAGAAAATATCCATGAAAACCTCAACAAAATTTTCAACCATATCAGTAAATATTGCCATCATGCATCGTTGAAAAGTTACAGGTGCATTGCATAAACCAAAAGGCATTCGCCTAAAAGAAAACGTACTATATGGACAAGTAAAGGTTGTTTTATGTTGGTCTTTCGAGGCTATAACTATTTGATTATATCCCGAATAACCATCTAAAAAATAATAAAATTCATTACTTGCCAGTCGATCTAACATCTGATCCATAAAAGGCAACGAAAAATGGTCCTTCTGAGTGGCTTTGTTCAACTTTCTGTAATCTATACAGATTCTCCAACCGGTAACAGTTCTTGTTGGAATTAACTTGTTACACTCATTTTCAACAATCGTGATTCCACCTTTCTTCGGCACACACTGCATCGGACTTACCCACAAACTATCTAAAATAGGATAGATGATTCTTGCATATAACCATTTGATCACTTTCTTTCTGACAACTTCTTTCATAATAGGATTGAGCCTCTTTTTCCCATCAATTCGAGCTTTTTTACCTTCTTCTAAAATGATTTTATGCATACAAAAAGAAGGGCTTATACCTCGAATATCAGCTATGGTCGAACTAATTCCTTTCTTAAATTTCTTTAGAATACTAATTAATTGCTCCTCTTGATCTTTCGTCAGTTTCGCTGAAATAATCACAGGCAAAGTAGAACAATCACCTAAATAAACGTATTTCAAATGGGAAGGAAATACCTTTAGTTTGAGTTTATGTGGTTATTCAATTGACAACTTGGGTTGCACAAATTCTCTGACTCTTTTAGCCGTATTTCAAATGTATTTCAACCGTGTGGATTGAATAAAATTTCCCAGATTGGCTTCCATCAAAACAATGTTTTCTTCACCTTCTTTATCCTCCAAAGGGTCAAAATCTAAGGCTTTCTCCAATGGATCTTCTTCAAAATTACTTTCCATAGAAACCAAGGTTCCTATCTCTTTCATAACTGAACACTCCTTTACCGGATCGAGAAATTTCATCGCTTTAAGAATGTTAAAGGTTACCTGATCATTTTGAACTCGCATGGTGAGTTGTCCTTTCTGCACAGCAATTAACGTTCTTCCTGTGGCTAAAAAAGGTCTCCCAAGGATGATCGGCACTTCTTTGTCTGCATCAAAATCTAAGACAATGAAATTAACAGAAAAAATAAATTTATTAACTCTTACCAAAACATCCTCAATCTTTTCTTCGGGATATGCTAAAGATCGACCCGCTAGCTGAAGCATCACAGTTGTAGGTCTTACTTCACCTATCCCTAACATCTTGAAGATAGACTTAGGCATCAAGTTGATACTCGCTCCTAAGTCTCACAAAGCTTTAGCACAGTAAGATTCACCAATGTTACAGGGTATAGTAAAGCTTTCTGGGTCTTTCAATTTTAGTGGCAGTTTGTTCTGTAGGAATGCACTGCACCCTTTTGTCAAGGCAACAGTCTCATACTCACTCAGTCATTTCTTCTTGGACAGTATATCTTTCATAAACTTCACATAATTAAACATTTGTTCTAAAGCCTCTACCAAAAAAATATTGATGTGTAACTACTTCAGAACATTTAAAAACTTCTTGAATTGCACCTCCTATTTTTGTTTGTTTTATTGCAATCTTTGCGGATATGGAGGTGATGGAACTTTCGATTAAACCGGACAACTTTTCTGAGTAGGTAAATCTGCATCCAAAGAATGTGTTAAAATATCTAAATTCACTAAGTCAGGGTTTACCTCGTCAAACTTTGCAGTTTCTGATTCCTTTGGTGTTGGAACTTCAACAGCTGGTTGATTCTTTTCAACGAGCTTCTCTTCGACAACAATCAATCGGGGTTCTAAAATTTTACCACTTCACAATGCTACTTCCTTCATATATTCTTTACCCAAATTTCTTGGATTCTCAGTATCGCTCAGCAAGGTTCCTTGTGTTTATTACATAGCTCTATAGCTAATTGACCTATTTGGTTTTCCAAATTTTTCAGTGTTATTGCTTGGCTTTGGATCAAAGCGTCATTCTTTTCCATGTACACTTTCAACAAGTTCTACAAACTGTTTGATGCCTCAACTTGAGGTGGTTTTGGAGCTTGCTAATTAAACCCTTGAGATTAGTTGGGTCTTTGCTGTAATAAGTTGTTGTTTGGTCCAGTTCCTTGGTTGCTCCAAGAAAAGTTAGGATGATTATGGCATGAAGGATTGTAGAAGTTGGACTAGGGTCCTTGTCCACTCCTATTTTGATATTGATTCCCCACATAGTACACTGACTTAGGATTTGATGAAGAATTCTCAAAAGAATGACCTTTCCCACAGTACACATAGGAAACTATTTCAAACGGACTTGGTGGCTGAGTAGGAAAATTATTAGTACTATTAGCGATTAACTATTTTAACATAGAGAAAATAAACGATACCTGAGCCGATAATGAAGTGAGGGAGTCAACTTCATGAACTCTAGCTACACGTCTTCCTGAAGTTGTTCGATTTGTTGGCCATTGATAGTTATTACTCACGATCCTATAGATGATCTCACAAGCCTCATTATAAGACTTAGACAAAATTGCATCATTCGCGGAAGCATCTACCATCAATCTTGTATGTGCATTGAGACCATTATAGAATGTCTTCAACTGGATACAGTGAGGAATCCCATGACGAGGACACTTATGAAGTAACTCCTTGAGTCGCTTCCAAGCCTCCTACAAAGACTCGTCATCCAATTGTTGGAAAATTTTTATCTCATTCCTTAAGTTAGCGTTTTTGCTAGGTGGGAAATACTTAACCAAAAATCTCTCTTCTAATTGTTACCATGTAGATATGAAACTTGGTGGCAACGAATTGGGCCATGCTCGTGCTTGATCTCGCAACGAGTACAGAAACAAATTCAACCTCAGTGGGTCTTCAGTCACACCGGCTATCTTGAATGAATCACTCACCTCCATAAACAATCGAAGGTGGATGTGGATCTTCCGTGGGCATACCATTAAATTTGTCCACCGCTTGTAGCATTTGAAACATTACTGGTTTCAATTCAAACTGGGTTGCCTCAATATCTGACCTTCTAATTCTTGGGTTTAACTCACTGGAAAGTGGCACAACATATTGTTTGATGCATCGATCCCTATCATCGACAATGTGGATAGGATTTCGTACATGATCAGCTTCATTACCTTGGTCTTGATTCTGATTTCCAAGGTCCATCTCGACTTGTCTTTGAGTTGTTTGTTCAATTTCAGGGTCTATAGGGAGTAAATCAATAATTCGATCCATGCTCATAAACAGTTGAAAAGAAAATCACAAAAATTAAAAAGAATAAGTTAGTAATGTTAGAAATAAATCAAATTGAAAATAAATAATTTCACGAAAAATAATGACTATGGCAATAGTTGACAATCCCTGGCAACGACACCAAAAACTTGTAATGTGTACGTTTGTGCAAGAGTACACGGTCGTTATCAATTAACAAGTAAGTATCGAGTTATCGTCTCCACAGGGATTGTATTTGTGCTAAGTCACTTAATTTGTAAAATTATATTAACAATTTGGTAAATAAAAACACAATATAGTTGAGAAGTGGTGATTAAAATATATTAAACTAAATGCAATGATCCCCAATGCAATTTATCCTAAGTATGCAAACTATATGAATGAAATAGATTTTAGTAAAATTAAACACAATTTGCAACAATTATAACATAAATAAACTAGGAAAATTACATTAACTAAACTCAATTTATTATCAACAGGCTTAATAAAATTCGGAAATACACTTCATGGCAACTCGATCTTCAATGAGTTTGGAAACCACATTAGGTCGTTTTGGAATCCTTTACTTAGTAAATACACATTTTACTGATCCTTATTTACTCAGGGTTTCTAAGCATTCATGTGAGGTAACAGGGACGTGTTAGGTTTGAAACAATTTAATCACACAAATCTAAAAACTATGCAGATAACAGAGCTTGGTTAGAGTTGTTAAGCAACCTACAATTTAATCGTGTTAGGATCTAAATTGAGCATGAACATTTCAATTATGCGTCCATTAGCCATCGTCTGGTTAGGATCGCTCAGCCAATTCAAGTGCATTTCAATCACGTATGAACAAAATATAGACTTGATTTTAATTAAAAACAGGATTGATTATGGCACAAACATTATAAGCATGAATCAAATAAATATTATTTACTCAACGTAATCATCCTAGCTTAAATAAAATTAAGCAAAATTTATTGTAAACAAGAACAAAGAATACATAACAAAGATATTTACATTAAGTTAAAGAAAAGAAAGATTAAACCCAATTCAGAGTGGCTGTCACCCAAGACTCTGACTAATGAGACTCCTTCGTTCCTTTGCTTTGCTCCTTTGCTGATGGTTCTCCGAGGAGGCCGACCAAGGGTTCTTTAATAGGCTTAATTGCTAAAATCTCTATAAAGAGATGGTGCTAGGTTTGGGAATGGAAAAATCTAAGAGAAAAAGAGAGAATGAAGCTTGATGGTTGCTTGAGGGATGATTAAGGGATATGAATGAAGGAATGAGAGGGCCTTATTTATTGGTGAGGAGCGAGAGATAGTTTGCTAAAAGTAGGAGTTTTCATCTTTTGAAGCATCTTCATGGGTGGCCGGCCATAAATTGAGCAAGTTGAGATGATTTTTTCTTGATTTTTATTGAATTTGAGTGCCACAACAACTCAGGACTGAGACTCGGTCAAGTGCAAATCTTTAGGTAAATCTCTAATTTCTTCAACTCTGTAAAGACCTTGTGTAATTAAACCAAAGAGTGGTTTATGGACAGCCATGTCCAACCGAATTTTAGGTTGACTTGGTCTCCAATTTGGACGATTTTGTAATCCAACACTGCTATCAGACCTGTCGAGAATAAATCAACAAGATAGAGGACCAAAGAATTAAATTTATCAAATTTAATTAATTAATTAAAACCCAAATTATTAATGAAATATTTTAAAATGAATTATTAAATATAATTTTATATTTTATCATTTAATTTAATCATGCATGGCCTACTTTATGTCTTAAAAAATATATTCAAATTAATATAAAATAAGCCATTTATTGCATGAAAACTATATAATAAAGTATAAAATCACATTTTAATAATTTCTATGTCCTAATTTCATATTTTCACATATTTCATTAATTTATTAAACAGTTACTTAGTTTTAACAACAGATTTAAGTAAAAAGGTGATAAGTTACATAGGAAAAATCCTATTTATTTTTCTGTTTACAAGAGCTCACATCCAAATGCGTATGAATGCAGTCAAATATCAAAACCCACCCATCCAGCGAAAACACCACTCTGTCCCCCGATCACACCCCATAAAAGTTGTTTAAGCTCATCCATCCAAACACATCCTGTAAGACCTCAAAAGGCCCATCCAACCCTACACACAATGTATGTGGACTAAGCCACTTAGATAATAATACATAGCAAAGTTATCGTATATTTTGTATACTGCATTGCAGAAAACCGTTGTACAGACATGTTGCAGTTTGAACTGCTAGATCAGATAATAATACGCAACAAAGTTGACGTATATGCGATACAATACAGTAAACTGCTGTATAGATAGGTTACAGTTTCACTGTCAGATCAGAATAGTCTTCGTTCTTTTCACAACCAAAACCCCAAAATTTTATGCAAATGCATGTATGCAGACAGACGTACAAAATCAAAATACAAAATTTTCAGACAGTCATTCAGACACAGAAACTCACATCCAGTCAACCAATTACGGAATTTTTGTGCAGTCACCGAATGTGCACTATAAACAACCATTCACACACCAATCACTCAGAACCAGAATTGCATACATTCAGCTACCCGGATTCAGAATGAATTGCATAGTATCCTCAAGTAACAACAAACAATATGCTTAAATAAGGGTATATCTATACAACCCACAACAATTTAGACTGAATCAGAGTCTCAATCACCCTTGCTAAGACTTAGCTAGGAGTTTGAACACACAAATCACAATCAAGATTTAATTTGACACAGGACAAAATTTAGCAAGGTCGGGCCACATATGGCCGTGTGCTCTGGCCGTGTGAAAATGCCTAGGCCATGTAGGGGTCAACACACCTATGTGGAGGGGTACATGCCCGTGCGGGAGGAGGCACATGCCCGTGTGACCTAGGGACATGGCCGTGTGACCCAGCCGTGTAACTCCCTGTCCGTTTGTACTAAAATAGAGTACAAGGCAGGCACGGCCGTGTGAGGGTCTCACACGCCAGTGCTCCTACCAGAAACGGTCGTGTGTCCAAAACACATGCTCATGTGGGATCCCTAAATCCCCAAATTAGCCACACGGCCGTATGGCACTAAATTATTAAACCCCTAATTCCCAAACACATACGCCCATCTGCCTAGGGGGCACGACCATGTGGAAATCGACTAATTTCCCCAAATCAGCTACACAGCCCTCTGGCACTAAAATTAGCCCAGAAACCCTAATTCCCAGCTGCACACAATTGTGTGAACTATCCGTGTTGGGGCATACAGCCGTGTGGCCAACTATTTGGTCATAAAACCACACAGAAACTGGCCAAAATATCATTTTTGCGACATTAGAACAAACCCAAGTTGTTAATAACTATTGAAACAACAGAATCTTACAGAAATCCTCTAGACTCAACATCAATTTCATGTCAAAAAAGGCAGTTCAGAACACACACAAAAGATACCGAATTTCACAGCAATTCTGTACCAATACCTAGTTCGGTACACACTCAAGATTATCAAATACTACAAAATTGAATTAACAAATCAAAGATAGAAGAGAAGAGGTTTGAAACCCACACCTGATTTGTAAGATAAGCACTCGAATCGTTCGATTCGCTCCCAAAGCCAACACAGAGACCCACCAGTCACAATAACGATGATAAACCCGAAATTAATTGGGGAACCAACAGAGGGAAAGAAAGAGAAGAAAATCTCTCAATTGGAAAAAAAACCAAAAAGGAAGAGGGAGACAACGTCCAGGAAGAAAATAGAAGAGAACGTGCAAAACTTCCTTTTTTTTCCAAATAATAAAAATAATAAAAACCAAAATAAACGAATCAATATAATAAAAAATAAAGTTAAAATTAATAACTATCTTTAACTCCAAAAAAATAAAAGGTACAAAAATAATTTCCCACTAGCACACCTGAGGACTCAAACCCGAGACCCCAGACTAAGCTAAGACATAACCAACCACCAAACCAGTAGGCCCATTCTGACACTAGAATACAGAAACAAACTCAATTGCCTGATCTAGCCACTGACCCTTACCTACAAATCTCAGAACTTCTAACCCCGAAATATAGGGCATTACAAAATCATTTTAAGGAACTTACTCTATCAATCAATGACAGAGATTTAATAATTTCTTGTGCACTAAGGCAAATCCAAGCGATTCTAATTGTCACCTTTGACGAATACCATATGGACATGTAACATGTTAAATTGAGCCCTTCCAAAATAAAAGAGTTCAAAATTAGACTATTCCAATCTTTATTTACTTTGTAATGATTAAATCAGAAAAATTAAGATTTAATCGAAGAATCTTGAGAGAATGATAAAGGGATGGCTATGGAGAAAACCAAACAAAAAGAAGTGAGTATATTATTATAAAACGAATAGGATAATAATAAAAATAAAATCAATTAGAAATAGGAAAGGAGTGATAAAGGTTTGATTTTGAGCAACGAATGGGAAAGAGGAGAAGAAAGGAAGAAAATCAGGTGATGGCGATGACAGCGGCAGCAGTCCGATAATGGCAAGAAAAGGATGAGAGGGAAGGGATGGTGGTATGGTGGTGGTGGTTTAGTTTTTCAATGATGGTCAAAGGTGGTGATATGGTTGTTAAAATGTGAAAAAGTGGTGCCTATTGGAAAAGGAGAGAAAAAAGATAAGAGAATAGAGTAAAAAGAAAAGAGAAACAAAACAATTTGTTTTGTCTAGATACACAAGATGGCAAAACAAAGGGAATGTGTGAAACAAGAGGAGTGAAAATGGAGATAAGAAAGGAAGGAGGAGAAAAATAATGAAGGAAAGAATCTCCCTTATATAGTAACAAATATGGGTGAAAAAGGGGGTTTGACAGAGATATTAATGCCTAAATTAAAAATAAAAATAGGAGAAGGGATGTAACAACCCGTTTTTTAGTGGTGTTAGAAACAGTGGTTTTGGGGTCACCGAATCTGACGAGTACGTTTGTAAATATTATTATTTAATATTTACGAGTCAAATGTGACTTTGAAAAGTTTTTTCATTTGATAATTTATTTTATTTAAGTGATTTATTAAGTTCAAGTGGTTTGACCCTAAGGTCAACTGGTTTTAAAAAATGAGGTATCGGGACCATGTTTCTATAAATTGAGTCATAAATATTTTTATAAATATTTACAGAGTGTAATTAAGGTGGTATTAAAGTTTCATTGAAAATTTTTAACGTTTCGATAGTTAATTAATAAAAAAAGACTAAATCATAAAAGATGTAAAATTTGATCACTATTTGATTTGAATGATTAAATGGCTTATTGAATAAAGGTAAAAGGACTTGAATGGTAACTAAACCATTCAAGGAGTTAGTGGAAAATTATGGGCATGAATTTGGTGTTTTATTTAATTATTAACCAAGGTTAAAATGGTAATTTGATAAATTTAATTAAAGCAAATAAAAAACAAAAGGCTAAAGTTTTATCATCTTTTTTGGTTTTCTTCTTCATCAACCAAATGTCCATGGAAGCATGAAGCTAAGTTTCAACCATGGTGAAATTTCATGCATGGTATGTGATTTTGGCCCCGTGTTTAATAATTTTTATGTTTTTGAGATCGTTACAACTAGGTTTAGCTAGCCTGTACTTTCGATTTTGAAACTGTTAAAGATTGTAAATGTTGCCATTGATGAACCTTGAGATTTTAGGTGTTAAATGATTAATTTGAAATATTATTTGTTAAATGATAAATTTTAAATATTAGTTGTTATTTAAAAGTATTTTCTTAAGTGATTTTTGATGAATTTATTGGTTAGGGACTAAATTGTTAAAATACTAAAAATACAAGGATTTGATGTGAAATTGTTGCAATAATGGGAATTTTTGGATGCCATAAGTATTTGGCTAGGCTCAATTTTGGTTCAAAATTGTTAATTTGCATGTTATAGGCTCAGTGACTAAATTTAATAAAAATAAAACTTTAGGGGTATCAGTGATCATCGACCAATGAAAAGGGATAGCTTCGACTATCGATTATGAAAAGGGATAGTTTTGGCCATTGAATATGAAAGGGATAGCTTCGGCTATCGAATATGAACAGGGATAGCTTCGACTATCGATTATGAAAAAGGATGGTGACGACCATCAACTATGAAAGGGATGGTGACGACCATCGAATATGAAAAGGGATAGCTTCAGCTGTCGATTATGAAAATGGACAGCTCTAGCTATCGATTATAAAAAGGGATGGTGGCGACCATCAACTATGAAAAGGGTTGGTGACAACCATCGATTAATTAAAAGGGATGGTTTCAACCATCGAATATGAAAAGGGTCGGTTACAACTATCGTTTAGCACACTTTGTGTGAACTCTGGTAAGTGTTTCGATTGACTTCACTATGAAAAATATGGAAAGGCATGATGTACCAATGAGCAAAGTATGAATAATTGTAAAACTCCTAACCCGTATCTATCGTTGAAATAGGGTTATGGAGCATTACCGAAGTTTATGTTTCAAAACTATAAAAAATTTAAGAACATTTAATTCATATCATCAATCACAGCAAAACCAATCAATAACATATGTATTGTCCATTATACAAGCCCTCGAGGCCCTAAAAACACATTAGAAAAAATTCGGGACTAAATAAAAAACATATAGCATTTTTCAAAAAAAGATGAAAATTTACAAACTGTAGCGGGTCACACGGTTGTGTAGTCAGGCCATGTACATCTCTAAATGGCTTCACATGCCACTATGCCAGACCGTGTGCTATGCCGTGTAACAGCCTAACTTGCAACCATTTGAAAGTTTTAGGGGACACATGGTCATTTGCCTGTACATGTGTCACACAGACTGAGACACATGCCCGTGTCTCTTCCCGTGTGGACGAAAAATAGGTCATTTTCAAGCCATTTTCTCACCCGCATGTACCTACTAGCACTTTTGCACGTAATACAAGCCTTACAACATGCACCAAAACCATGCATAATCAAACCATTCAAATAAGGTATAACAACATACAACCAATATGCCTAATGGCACCTCAAACTCATTATCTAAACATGTACCATTACATATTCAAATTAGCCAAAATGTTCAATGAACTTTTGATTAAGCTTGCATCAACAACACACTGTTTACTTTACCTAACAAAAAATACCAAATATACAATTCAACAATTTGCACCAAAGATCACATATGTCCTTTATAACAAATGTACCAATTTACCACATTCATACCAACCACAAGACATATACAATATGCATACTTAATCAATCATTCTAACTTAAACCTTTTTTTATCATCATAAGCTATTATATCAACCAATTTAAAGCCATTTATATACATGCCAAAAACCAAACCTTTGTCAACATTAAAAATACCATAATCACAACCAAGATACCATAACACAAGCCAAACCATATGGCTATTTCAACAACCAAAACGCATAGGCCAAACATTAGCAAAAAATGCCTATACATGCCATTATAACCAAAATCGAAACATACAAAAGTACCGATAGAGCCAATGGATAGTGTGATGGATCTCCGACTAGCTTCTAACCCGATTGAGCTTTCAATAATCTGAAAAGTAATGGAAAAAGAAATACGTAAGCAATGAATGCTTAATAAGCTCGTATAAACTTTAGTCATATCAATCCATTTCAAATATGAAATTTATATATATCAAGAATAATCCTATACCAATACCGCAAGATTCATGAAGCCATATTCAATAACTCAAAAAGTGAATAAATCCACAGCATCACTTATACATATCATCCCTAGCATACTAGGATTTTAAATAACTTTAAACCCTTTCAAATTTTCTTATTTTCATTTGCATTTCATTACTTTTCATTACATTTACTCTCATTAGCACAAATAACAACATCAATTCAATTCATCATTCCCTTTTTCATCATTCTACACTTCAAGTATGAACTTACTATTTCATTACATTTCCACACCCGTTTCATATGCATAGCACACAAGACATTAGCATATCATTCAATCATGCCACAAGCTAGTGCATTTAAACATAGCTCCTTTATAGGAATTAACCACATGATAAACCATTTCATAACGAATTACATAATTTAAACCTTACCACTTTTTCATGAACAAAAGCATATTTCCATTTGAGCACTTACCATTTCAATGCATAACTTATAAGTTTAACATGGAGTAATCCAACCACAACTTGGCCAAAGCCGAAGCATTTACATCAAACATGTTAGTCATATAAGCATATAACATAAGCAATATAATCATGGATATTCATAACATTTAAACATGTATCATATGCATATATCATCCATTTCAAATTTCACTATACCATGAACCACCAATTCAATGTAATTCACATGTGTTCATATTTTAGTTTGTGTCAAACTTTTACCATTTCCTTTATGAATAATGCCCGTTGAACCATTTAGAATACAGTTGGATACCCGAGATAGCTCACACATAGTGTGCTAACTTATATAACTGTATCCGTCAAATCCTGTACATGTACGCTCATACAAGCTATAAATCGGTATGCTCACACGAGATGTGAAAATGGGTCTGCTTACACGAGCTGTGAGTTAGAACGTAGCTACACGATGCAGCTCACATGAGCTGTGGAGTATCAGCAACACAAGTCAGACCTCAGCCATCGATAGGACATTCAAGACCAGCACCCGAATCATGTAAACCATAATGGCATGTCATTTGTATCCTACGAATTCTTCAGGTTCAAATGGGGCTCGGTAATCATCGTACGCCATTGGATATACGTCGTTTCATAACACGGTAAATTGCATACTAACAGATATATTTTGATTTAATCACAATATAATAACATATTAACATTCAATTTAATCAAAATTATACAAAATACAGATCATATAAACTTACCTGGCTAAATTGCGAAAATACCAAAGTTTAGGGGCATTTTAGTAATTTTCCACTTTCCTTAATTTTCCACCTGGTCTTGATCAAAATTAATAATTTCATTCAATTTATCAATTTAGGCAATAAAACAATGTAAAGCAAATTGGTCATTTTTGACATTTTTACAAAATTGCCCCTAAAGTTTTACTTTTGTTCAATTTAGTCCTTGAGCCCAAAACATGCAAATTAACCATTTTACCCAAAATTGAGCTTAGCCAAATGTTCATGGTATCCAAAACATCCCATTTGTGCAATAATTTTACATTAAACCCTTGTACTTTTATTAATTTAACAATTTAGTCCCTAATCCATAAATTCATCAAAAATCACTTAACAAAATACTTTAATTCTTAATAAACATTCCATATTCATCATTTAACATAAAAAATCATACGATTCATCAATGGAAACATTCAAAATCTTTAACAGTTTCAAAATCGAAGGTACGGGCTAGCTGGACCTAGCTGCAACGATCTCATAAACATAAAAATTATTGAAAACAGAGCTAAAATGGACTTACATGCATTGTCCAAAGCAAGGATGAAACTTGAAGCTTCTCCATTTCTTTCTTTACATGGCCATTCAGTGTTAAAGAAATGATGGCTTATGTTTTAATTTTTTATTAACCTTTTTTTATTTATTATTTTATAATAAAAAGAAATTTAAGCATCCAACCATCCCATTATATTTAGGATGGATAATTTACTCAATAAGCCCATCCAATTATAACTCTTTAATAAATTAACACCTTTAAACTTATAGCGGTTAACTTTTTCAATTTTTACGATTTAGTCCTTTTCGCTTAATTAACTATCGAAACGTTAAAATTTTTAAACGAAACTTTAATAACACCTTAATGATACTCTGTAAATAATTATAAAAATATTTACGGCTTGGTTTATTGAAGCGAGGTCCCGATACCTTATTTTCTAAAACCACTTGACTTTAAGGTCTTACCACTTAAACTTAATAAATTGCTTATAAAATAAAATTCATTATATCAAAAATATTTTCAAAGTCACAAATAACTCGTAAATATTAAATATAACATTTACGAACTTAATCTTCAGATTTGATGGCCCCGAAAATACTGTTTCTGACGCCACTGAAAAATGGGTTGTTACAATATTCATGTTGATGATAAGTATAATATAAGTGATGCTATGTTATGTACCCATATCTTACCATGTGATTATATTTCTAAGTTATGTGTTTAATCACTAGCTTGTGGCTATTGTTAATGTTATGTTTATATCTTATGTGTATGCAGATGAAATGGTAAGTGTTCAATAAGAACTAAGACATGTTTATAGGAAACTCAATGGAATGGTGATATATGGACAAACATGATATGTCGTGATGGATGATAAATCCAATGGAATTATACTCAAGTAAAATGGTTCTCCATGTCAAATACATATGTATCATGTTTAAATAAACAAATATGTGTTTTTGATGTGCTAGGGCTTATGCCAAGCTTGTGGATATGATTGATGTTTATGATTATGCTTGTACTATGCATACGAAATGGGTAAGAAAAGGAAAGGAAATGGTAAGTACATAATTGGGATGTATTATGATGTATTATTTGTGAGCAAAATGCTTATGCTATGGATAAATACATTGAATCGAGAGTTAATAATGTTGTTTAGGCTTTTGATAAGCATTGGGGACAGAATGGAAAGTAAGTAAATAGAAAGATGCATAATTTTATAAAAGGGATTGATCATATATGTTATGTCTCATGAAATCTTATCACGTTATGAATGATCAATAAATATGAAACATTAATAAACTTACTCATTTATGAGTTGATGGTTATATCCATTTATGGATCTTATAGTATTGGCATAGATTTATGTTTATTCTATAAAGTTTAACATTAAAATGGAATATCATGCTTAGATTTTATACGAGTTTACTAAGCATACATTGCTTACGTAGTTATTTTCCTTTACCTTACAGATTATCGGAAGCTCGATCAGGTTGGAAGCTAGTCAGAGATCCATCACACTATCCATCAATTTTATCGGTAGATTTTGATGTTTTGGTAGTGGTTATAATGACAAGTATAGGTGGAATATGTCTATTGTTTAGTTGATGATAATGGCATGTAATGTTACTATGAACTTGTGAAACTTATGTTACTTTGATGCTTAATGGCTGGTGTGTATGTGATCAAATTGATGCATGGTTTTTATGATCAAAGTGGTAAGAGTTGGCCTGTTTGCAAAATGATCATTTAGGGCATGTTTTGATATGAAATTTAGTCAAGTGTGTTTGTTTGAATTATGACCATTAGGGCATAATTTGGTATGGATATATGTTGGTTGTTGGAACTATTTGGAAATGACTAGAATGGTGACATTTAAATGGTTTTGATGCATGTGAGAAGTGATCCCAATGGTAAGGTCATTTTGATATGTTTGATATAGAAACAAGTTAAGTTATAAGTGATTAAATATACACATGTATAAGTGTGTTATGAATAATGATATCTTAGCATTTTGGTGCTTTCATGGTTACTGTTAGAATGGTTAAATTGATGTGTGTTTTGGTGACCATTTTGGTATGTTTGTATATGATTTTGACACGTGGTCATGGTGGTAAGTTTGGTAAAGAAATTAGATGAGAAATGTATGGTTGGTTAATGGCTAAAATTATGCAAATGTTTAAACATGTTTGGTATTTGTGATTGAGGTGCCTTTGGGCATATTGGTTGTACAGATAGATACCATATTGATTTAGCTCCATTATGCAAGTTTTGGGTACATTTTTGAATGCTTGAAATAGGTACAAATGGTTGGTATGTGTGAGCATGTTTAGGGTGAAGGAAATGGCTTGGAAATAGCCTATTTCTTGTCCACACGGCCTAAGACACGGGCGTATGTCTCAGCCGTCTGTGACACATGGTCGTGTGACACGGTCATGTGACCCCTGTAGTATGAACTTTCCTATCTTTTGCCATGAAGTTCTAAATGCTTTCGAGTTAGTCTCGAATCATTTCTAAAGTGTTTCTAAGGCCTCGAGGGCTTGAAAAGGAGACGTTATGCATGTGTTTGAATGGAATATGATGTGTTTTATAAATTATTGTTATCAAATGTTTTAAGTTAAAATTTTTTGATAATGCTTCGTAACTCTATTCCAGCAACGGATACGGGTTAGGAGTGTTACAAGAGAATTGAACTTGGGTCACTTAGGTAATTGTGCTTGTTCTTAATCACGAAGCTAATGCTCACTCTTGTTCATGAATTAAAGATAAATTGTCCCTAAAATTTACGTGACCAAAATAGATCAAGATATTATTAATGAATCGAGTCCTCTGGCTCCCAAGTAGCCTCCTTAGTGCCATGATTTTGCCATAATACCTTTACTAGTGGAATTTTCTTTTTCCTTTGAACCTTAACCTCATGCTCCAAGATCTGAACTAGCTTCTCCTTAAAAGATAAATATGGCCTCACCTAAATCTCCTTAATCGGTACCACATGAGTTGGGTCTAATCGGTACCTCTACAACATAGAGACGTGGCACACGTCATGGATACAGTCCAGCTCCAAAGGTAACTCTAACTGATAAGTCACCAGTCCAATCGTCTTAAGGATCTTATATGGCCCAACAAACCTTGAGCTCAGGTTTCCTTTTCAACCAAATCTCAAAACCTTTTTCTATGGCGATCCTTTAGCAATACTTGATCCCCGACACTAAACTCTATATACTTCCTCTTCAAATCTGCATAGGATTTCTGTTGATCCAGTGCCGCTAACAATCCATCTTGAATTAGCTTAACCATGCCCTTAGTCTCCTGAACCAAATCCGAGCCCAACATTTTCTTCTCACCTAACTCGATACAACACAAAGGTGTCTCTGTCTGATACCTTTGGCCATACAGTGCCTCATAGGGTGCCATCTGAATTCTCGTCTAAAAGCTATTATTATAGGCAAACTTTGCCAGAGGCAAATGCTCCTCCCAACTACCTCGAAAATTAATAACATAACCCTCCACATATTCTCAAGGATCTGTATAACCCATTCATATTTTTTGCACGGTTTGGATTCGATGGTGACATTTAGAGGAGTTTCTCATAATTATTTTTAAATTAAAGTACTTAAAGTCTATTTTGGTATGTTATCATTTTAGGATTGTATTAACTTGTTATATTGAATTGTGGTATGGGTAAGTTTTATTTTATTTGGGATTTATTTGGCGTGCATGATATACTATTTTTAAACTTATTAACATTTTATCGATCAATATAATTCATCTTATTAAATTGATTTTTAAGAAAAAATCCAACTTTTATTCTTTTCTACTGCAAATATGAAAATTGGTTTATAAAGAAATTCAAGTAAGTATGTAACTAAGTTTTCAAAAACATAAAGTTTTGCAGATAAAGTTTTATACACAAATTGGTTTTAAACCCAACACATTTTTAATAAACTACGAGATTATCTCAAACACGTTTTCTTTGAAGCAAACAAAAGTTTTCAAAATTGAATTTCAACATTTGATTGTTTTACGAAGAGGAAATATTATATCCAAAAAGATAAGCAAATGGTTTAAAAATACGTTTTGGATCTGATTGTTTTTACTAGGTCATTTTGGTGGCCAATGTAGCCTTCAAAATCTAGCCATATCTTCTAGGTTGGGTTTGGGAGGTTACATTTAGTGGTATTAGAGTCGGAGTTCAAAACTTGAATAGTGGATTTTTGTTTTGAGTCTACATGCATATTTTGAAGGGGTATTTTGGGAACCAAGCCACAAGAAAATTTTTACCATATTTTCAAAAAGTTAAATTTGAGAACTTCGATGTCCTTTCAAGTTAGTACTATTGCTGTTAAACTATAGATAAATATTAAGATTATGCTATTTAAAATTATAGATTAAAGTTGTATATTTAGATTGTAAACACTTATGAAACAATTAGACATTTTATTTCTAAAATATATATTAACATAAAATAGTAGACCTAAAAGAAAATGATTTGAAAACTTGAGGTATGAGAACTTATGGTATGAAATCTCAAAGAGTGTAACATCGAGTAGCTTAAGATTATTCGTTTACTTCTTAAGGACTTGTGTCTGACCCTAAGAAAAATGGCATCGTGAAAGCATCTAGCACTAAAGGAGGAAACCATAAGACTATGGATGATGCAGTGTCCCAGGCAATGTTGGGAATTTTAGAATGAGTTTTCGAGACCTTGGTTGAGAGGACCAAAATAGTGCAAGAGAATAAATGCTTGGAGAGCGAAAAGAGGTAAAAGGCTAAGGTGCAAAATAAGAGGAAGTCTAGTCTTATTGATCCGAATTTGCAACCTTTAAAGTGGGTCAAAAAGGACAGACCAAAGCAGAATGTTGTAAAAGCTAATACTAGAGGTTCTATTGAACCAGCGAGAAATTTTTGTTTGTAAGTATTGTAATAATAGCCATTCGAGTGAGTTTTAAAGAAATTTAGAAACATGCCTGAGATGTCGGTCCGCGGAGCATAGATTGTCTACTTCGTCATACTATTTAGATTTAAGATTCGACTCAGAAGAGGAATCAGAGAGTGGTTTGTGCAGCTAGGCGTTGAATGGATCGAGACACATTGAACATCAATGCATGTTCTTTTACAACCCATTATAATTTGGACCTTGTATTGATTAAGGATAGTTGCAAACTCAAAATTATATAGGGTTTTTTTTTATTATTTTTACCACCTTTTTACTTAATAAATACGTTCATCTTGAGTAATTGTTATTAAAATAAGTGAATTTTACTTAATTAGTAATATTGGGCATGAATTTATAAAGTATGTGAAATTGTGTTTAATTACATGATTTTTGTACATATTTTATATTATTTCATGTTAATTTATTAATATGTGATTTTTCACTATGTAGGAGGACCATTGAAGATGTGATTAATGTGAATGAAACATGGACATGCACAAACCAATTCATGTGGGCACTAAGACCATGCAAATTGGGTCATGAGGTTGATAATTTGACCCAGTAAAAGATATGCTAAAAGATGGACATGTCTGCTAAATTATTGGACTGAGAAACCATCCAACAAGGGGAAATTAAAGCCCAGTTTCGACACAAGTAGATGGATGCCCAAAAGCAAGCTTTAGGGTATTTAATTGAAGGTACTTATAGTTGGAAAATAATAAGAAATTAGCCCAACAATTTTGTTATTGAACCTGTCTACCTTATGGCTATTAATAGCCTTAGTTTGAATTCAAAATGAGGATACTAAGTCATCCCCTTTACCTTGAAATGTGGTCAGCCATGTGTGATAGAAAAAGAAGGAATTCAAATTATATTTTTAGCAAACTCTACCCTGTACCTTCACCTATAAATAACATGCACCTATCACTTCTCAAATCATCCCTCATCCTTCAACACTCATCTCTCATTCATTCTCCCATTCATCATACTTTCTTCCATTTTTCCTATTATTTTCCCTTGCATAGTCATCCGTCTCCTTTCCATTCTTTAGCCAAATAAGGTTTTGTCAAGACCTTTCTTTGGCCGGCCACCTTAGGAAACCCTTAGCAAAAGGAGCATCGAGTAGAACAGAGGAACACATTAGTCAGAAAAGATCCTGAAGGCAACTGGACTGAATTAGAGTTTACTCTTTCCTCTTGTTATGTAATTTACTTATGTTTGTAATGTGTTTATTGTTTTTTACATCAATGATGATATTTTAAATCCTATTTTCTAGGATGATTATGTTAATTCAATAAGTTTTATTTGATTCATGTTTAACATGTTTGTGCCTCAACCAATCATGTTTTCAATTAAAATTAAGATCTATTTCATTCATACGTGATTGGGTGCATTTAGATTAGCTGAGTGATCCTAACCAGACGATGGCTAGTAGACGAATAATTGAAAACTGCAATGCTCAATTTAGATCATTAAACCCGACTAAATTAGAGGTTCATAATATCTTTAGTTAGCTCTATTCTCTTGCATAGTTTTTAGGTTTATGTGATTAAACTATTGCAAACGTAAATGTCCCTATGACCTCGCATAAATAATAAGAAACACTTTGTTTATATGATCAGTAAAATGCATATTTCACTAAGTAAAAGATTCCAAGATGACTTAATTTGGTTTCCAAACTCATGAAAGATCGACTTGCCATGGAATGTTTTCCCAACATTGTTAAGCATGACGAAAATTAATTGAGTTGATTAATAAAATTATCCTAGCCTATTTTATGTTGATTTTTTTGTTGCTAAAGCCATTCATTCATACATTTAGATTATTTTCATTTAGATTAAATTGCATAGGGATCATCTTGCATTTAGATAGTTTAATCTAATCATCCAAAACTCAAAATATTATGTTTTTATACCAAATTGTGAATTTATAACTTTACAATTAATTGATTAACATACACAGTCTCTGTAGAGATGATAACTCATTTTTACATGCTTATTACTTGAACGACTATGTACACTTGCGCATATTCCTCGTTACAAGTTTTTGGCGCTATTGCCGAAGATTCTAGCCTTAATCATTCCTTGTGAAATTATTTTTACAATTTGGTTTTTTATTTTTTTATTAAATTTTTAACTGTAATAATTTATTTTTGTATTTTTTATTTATTTATTCTCAGGTGTTTTATAAGCATAGATCAAATCATTGATCTATTACACGTGGACCCTAAAATCTAGTGGAGTTTTAGACAAAGAAGATGTGAGAGATCTGCTCAAAGACAAGCCGAGATGGACCTTGGAAATCAAAATGATGGACAAGGTAATGGAGTCGAACAAGTGCACAATCCAATCCTTATTGCTGATGATAGGGATATGCCATCAGACAATACGTTGTGCCACTGTTCAATGAGTTAAACCCGGGAATTATAAGGTTGGATATCGAGGCAGCCCAATTCGAATTGAAACCAGTGATACTTCAAATGCTCCAAACGGTGGGTCAGTTCAATGGTATGCCCATTGAAGATCCACAGTTAGACCTTCGATTATTCATTGAGGTGAGTGATTCATTTAAGTTAGCTACTATGACTGAAGATGCACTGAGGTTAAAACTATTTCCACACTCGTTGCAAGATCGAGCACAAGCATGGCTGAATTCATTGCCGCCAAGTTCAATATCTACTAGGCAAGAATAAGGAGAAAGTTTCTTGGTTAAGTACTTTCCACTGAGTAAGAATGCAAAGTTGCGTAATGAGATAACAACTTTCCAACAGTTGGATAATGAGTCTTTATAGGAGGCGTGGGAAAAATTTAAAGAATTACTTCGTAACTGTCCTCATCATGGGATTCCTCATTGTATCCAATTGGAGACATTTTATAATGGTCTCAATGCACACACAAGATTAATGGTATATCTTTTTCAAATGGTGTGATTTTGTCTAAGTCTTATAACGAGGCTTACGAGATCATCAAGAGCATCACAAGCAACAATTATCAATGGCCGACAAATCGAGTAGTTTTAGGAAGACGAGTAGCTAGACTACATGAAGTAGATGCACTGACTTAACTCTCTGTTCAGGTATCTTCTACTTCCTCTATGTTAAAAAATTACAACTAATGGTTTAAATGATTTTGCATCTCAATCACCAAGTCAATATGATGTTGTTTGGTATTCATTTGAGAATTTCCCTTCAAATCTCGAATCAATTTATTATGTAAGGAACTAGTATCAAAATAAAAGTGGACAAGGGCCACAGTCCAACTTCTACAATCCTTAGTAGTGGAATCATCTGAACTTTTCCTGTAGTAACCAAGGAAATGGACCGAAAAATAATCAGATGCAACATTGACCCAACTGAACTGAAAGGTTTAACCAAAAAGCCCTAAACCACCTCAAGCTGCATCATCAAATAGTTTGGAGCACTTGTTGAAACTCAAGCAACAACACTAAAAAATCTAGTGAACCAAATGGGTCAGTTAGCTACTGAGCTTCGTAGTTGACCACAATTAGCCTTCCCAAGCGATGCAAAAAATTCGAGAAATTTGGGTAAGGAACATTGCAAGGTAGTCGAGTTACAAAGTGGTAAGTTTTTGGAACCTAAGGAGGTTGTGGTTGAAGATAAGCCTATTGAAAAGATGGGAAGTCAACCAACAGTTGAAGTCCTTACAATAGAAAAATCAGATGCTAAAAAATCTGATGAGGTAAACCCTAAACTAGTGAATTCTAAAAAGCTAACACCTACTTTTACAGATTTACCTCTTCAGAAAAGTTGTCAATGTCAACCTAGAGTTCCATATCCTTAAAGACTTTAGTAGAATAAGCAAAAACAAGAGGTACAAGTCAAGAGGTTCTTTGATGTTTTAAAAAAAATTACACATAAACATTCCATTAGTGGAGGTTTTAGAGAAAATGCCCAACTATGTGAAATTTATGAATGATATTTTGCCCAAGAAGAAACGACTTAGTGAGTGTGAAATTGTTACTTTGATGAAGGAGTGTAGTGCATTCTTACATAACAAGCTACCTCTAAAACTAAAAGACCCTGGAAGTTGTATGATACCTTGCAACATCAATGAATCATATTGTGGTAAAACTTTGTGCGACTTAGGAGCAAGCATCATCTTAAAGCAAAAATCCATTTTCAAGCTGTTGGGAATAGGTGAACTAAGACCCACTATTGTGACACTTCAACTGGCAGATCGGTCATTAGCATAACCCAAAGGGAAGATCGAGGATGTTTTGGTAAGAGTTGATAAAGTTGATAAATTTATTTGTCCTGTTGATTTCATTGTATTGGATTTTGAAGTAGATAAAGAAGTTTCAATCATCCTTTGGAGACCTTTCCTAGCTATGGGAAGAATGTTGATATTTGTGCAAAAAGGGGAACTCACCATGCGAGTTCAAGACAATTAGGTAACATTTAACATTTTGATGGCAATGAAATTTCCTGATTCAATGGAAAAGTGTTCAGTAATTGAGGAATCAGAAACCTTAGTTTCTATGGAAAGTAATTTTGAAGAAGACCCGTTGGAGAACACTTTAGGGTCTAAACCATCCGAAGATGAAAAAGGTAATGAAAGTTTGGTTTTGGTGGAAGCCAATCAGAGGAGTTATGATCAACCACTCGATTTGAACTGCTAGAGTTGAAAGTTTGAGAATTTACACAACCCAAGTTGTCAATCGAGGAACAGCCTAAACTGAAACTAAAGGTACTTTCGTCCCATTTAAAATACGTTTATCTTGGTAATAGTTCTACTTTGCCTGTGATTGTTTCAGTAGACTTAACAGAGCGTCAAGAGGAGCAATTGATTGTTGTTTTAAAGAAATTTAAAAAGGCAATTGGTTGGACCATAGCTAACATAGAGGTGTAATTTGTATGCATAAAATTATTTTAGTAGAAGGTGTAAAAAGAAAATTTAATGGGCAAAGGAGACTTAACCATATCATAAAATAAGTAGTATGAAAGGAGGTGATTAAATGGTTAGATGCGGGAATTATTTACCCCATCTAAGATAGCTCTTGGGTAAGTCCGGTACAATGTGAACTAAAGAAAGCTGGGACCACGATTGTAAAAATGAACAAAATGAGCTAATCCCGATGAGAACTGTCACGGGTTGTAGAATCTGTATTGACTATAGAAAGTTGAACAAAGTCACTCGTCAGAATCACTTTCCATTGCCTTTTATGGATCTAATGTTAGATCAACTAGTAGGTAATGAATTTTATTACATTTTAGATGGATATTCGGGATACAATTAAATAGTTGTAGCCTCGGAAGACAAAAATAAAACTACTTTTACCCGTATGTATGGTACATTTGCTTTTAGGTGAATGCCTTTTGGCTTATGTAATGCACCTGTCACATTTCAATGAGGTATGATGGCAATTTTCATTTATATGATTGAAATTTTTTTGAGGTTTTCATGGATGATTTTTCTACTTTTGGTAACACTTATGATGTTTGTTTGAGTAATTTTGCTAAGGTACTTAAAAGATGCAAGGAGACGAATCTTGTCCTTAATTGGGAGAAATGTCATTTTATGATTAATGAGGGAATTGTCTTAGGACATAAGATTTCCAAGAATGGAATTGAAGTGGACAAAGCAAAGGTGGACGTAATTGAAAGATTACCACCTCTAGTTAGTGTGAAAGGAGTAAAAAGTTTCTTAAGCCATGCCGATTTTTATCGTAGATTTATTAAGGATTTTTTTAAAAATTTCTAAACCTTTGTGTATGCTTTTAGAAAAAGATATTATTTTTTTATTTTAACAAAACATGTTTAGAAGCTTTTAAGGAATTGAAAAATCGATTAATCTCAGCCCCAATAATTGTTACACCTGATTGGAACTCACCTTTTGAGTTGATGTGTGATGCAAGTGATTTCACTATTGAAGCTGTGATGGGTCAAAGAAGAAACAAAATGTTTCATCTTATCTACTATGTGTCACACCCCAAAAATGGACCTAAGAGTTTTAGGGGTATTTTAGGAACTTTGACCTATATGAGCTCAAAATTACATAAGGTTGGTACTCGGTAATGTTTGCGACAATGGTTTTCATAAAGTTAAGTCAATTTTTGGAAACGAGTTTTAAATGTCTTTAATTTTAGAAAAGGGACTAATTTGTAAAAAGGTTAAAGCTATGAGTCTTTATGAAGCAATTAAACCAATTTTTCAAAATCAACCTAATAAAACCCCCATTCCCTCTTTTGTTTTACAAAAGTTTTTCTTCTAATTTGCTTGTGCCATTTCTTGTTCTCCCAAATCCCTTCCACTTTCTTTTGATCTTCAAGTCCTAATTCTTTTTGAATCATATCACCCTTGAGCCTTAAATCTCTATTAAAACTAAGAAAATCACCCAAGAATTCCAACATCTTCATCATCTTCTCCAAAATGTTAGTTTTTTGGGTTTGAATCAAACCTTGATTTTCTTGCATTCAAGGTAACCATATTTTTTCCTATTAGATTTAAATGTTATTTGATTCTTTAAGCTGAATTTTTAGCCATTAAAATGCATGTTTTAGGTAAAAGCCAAAAATCGGGTCTTTAATGGTGAATTTCAAGTTTGTGGATAAAAAAATTATTTTAAAGTGTTTTTTAATTAGTTTTAACCTAATTAACTAAATTATAAGCTTTCTAAAGTAACTTTGAAGCTTTGTCAAGGATTTCTCGGATTTTAATGAATTTTCATTGTAATGGCCAAAACTTGTCGAAAATTTTGATACCTTAAAATGCATAACTTTGTGAAGTTTAAAGGTTGAGAATTTTTTGTATATGAATATGTACATGAATGGAATCCGTTTCATGCAAAAATATTAACCGTAGACTGAGTTATTCAAAATTTAAGTTTGTTGTGCTAAAGGTTTTGGTTAGAAAAGAATGTAGCTTAGGCTTGTGTTTGTGGTTGTTTGAGGTGAGTTATTGACTGAATATGTGTGGCTTGTCTAAGCTTTTACTTTTTCCGAAAAAGAAAATATTTCAGTAAGTGTTTTGGAATAGCTGTTCACAAGCAATTCGTTGTGTATTTGGGAATTTAGAGGTTGCCGAAACCCCTTCTCTAAATTCTAAGTGTAAGTGTTCTTTTACCCAAGCGAAATATGTGATAAATATGTTTTTGATTTGTGATAAAGAGGATTATGATGTGATAAAATATGAACATGTTGTGACAGTAAATATGAGAGTATGTTATTCATGCCATGTTACAGAGTGTATAGTGTGCTAATGATATGACTATGCGATAAATAAGTACAGATAATTGGTGAGTAATATTTGATGACATTATGGATATTTTGGCCTTGCGACTTAATGAAATCGTTGGATATATTTGGCATGTCATAGGATTGTGAGTACTCCCTTATTTGTGATTGTGATATATGGGGCGTTAAAGCCAATAGACAATTTTAGAGAGATAAGGGAATGTGAGCCAAGCTCCATTCATTGGGATATGTATGTGTGGTGTGTTGGAGAGTGTTAGCTATATGCTTCACTTATGGGATATGTTTGACTCTACGAGTCTATGTGTGGTGTGTTGGAGATCTGTGTATCCGATGTATGGTGATAAAGTCCACTTTATGTTTCATAAAATCAAGAGCCAAATTATCATAGACTGTGACTAATGTGACTAAATGCAATTATATGTGCTTATATGCGATTGATGTGTGTGTCAAAATTTTGAAATATGTATGCCTAAATGTTCGTATAAATAAGGTGTAAAAGAATGCATGGAATATGACTAAATATGTGAATCATGACACGTAGTTAATGATGTTTTGGGAATATGTTGTATGTTGTTTGGTTGATGAATGATGACTTGTTTGCGTAGTGGTTGTTCTAGGCCTTCACTGAGCTTGTTAAGCTCACCCACTCCATTTTATCCTTTACAGAGTAGTTGTGTTCCTGGTGTGAGTAGTGTGGCCGTCGAGGGATTGATCCAAGCCATTCTTTACTCATTATAGTAGGTGTTTTGCATATTCCAGTTCTAAGGGATAAAAAGGCAATGTGGTAGACATTTATATCAGTTTATTAAAATGTATTGGGGATTGTTTGTATATTGCGTATGTTTGGGAAGCTTGTTAACTTGGACATATTGTTTAGTTTATTGTTTAGACATTTTGATGCACATGTGACTAGGTGAATGAAGCATGATGTTTAAGGACTAGGTTTGAATGATTGAAATGCTCTTATATGCTAAATTTTTGTAACTTGAAGAAGAGCTGTCGATATTAAGGCATTTAAAACGATACCTCTATATTTTTGAAAGTGTAGGGACTTAGAATATCAATTTGGTATCGATACATTTGCCCGAGTATCGATACTTAGGGTGTATTTATCGATACCTTGAGAAAGGTACCGGTATTTTTTATGTTTTGAAATCTAGCAAGAAATAGAATGCTAGTTTGGTATCGATTTTCTAGCTGGTATCGATACCACATAAAGGAAATATCTAAACCATAGATATGGTATCCCTTCCCAGAATAGGGTTATAGAGCATTACCGTATAAACAGAATAGTAACTCATACATTTCATAAATAATACAAACATGACATAAATCATTCATTTTCATACATATCATCCCTAAATCGAGCCCTCGAGGCCTTAGAATTAATTAGAAAAAATTTGGGACTAAATTAGAAACATTTGGAAAGTTTAAGAAAAAGATAGAAAAATTTGACTGCAGGGGTCACATAGCCGTGTGACCAGGCCGTGTGCCTTACACCTCTGAGACACACACCCGTGTCTTAGGCTGTTTAAGAATCGAATTAGGGTCACATGGTCGTGTCCTAACCCAGGTCCTGACCCGTGTAACTCTTTAAGTAGGGTAACACGGCCAAGTCACACGTCCGTGTGCCAAGCCATGTGCTAGGTCGTTTAACTGCCTGACTTGCATGCAATAGAACCTACATAGGACACACGGCCATGTCACCAGGCCATATGTCACACATGGTTAAGTCATACGCTCGTGTCTCAAGCTGTGTAAACATGATTTTACCCGAAATCAAGTCATTTCCAACACCAACTCATGCATAACTCTTTAGGCCAATTGTGCACCTATTCAAGGAAACTCAACCCTATCAAAACATACATATAAATACCAATTCAGGACTCCTAAATCAACTAACCAATATGTCATTCAAGGCACCTCAATTTCAATCACCAAAACCTACCTAATAATGAAAATTTTACCACTTACCATTCATCATCTACTAACTCCAAAAACTTACTAAACATACAATATAAAGTAGCTTAATTACACAAACCATCAATGATACTAATAAACCATTCTCATTCATTATCAAAAGTGACCAAAGGTACTCTCTAAAACAAGCATTACAACCTATTATGTATACATGACACCAAAACACAAACACATTTAGTTATTATTTATATATTCATCAAACATCACTTTAAAACATCCCAAATACATTTCAACCATAATTCGACCACATAAGTTTATACATGCCACTACCCTAGGAGATACAAAAACTATCAATATTGATGTATAGTGTGAGCTGAGGGTTTCATCCTTCCAAAATGTCAGTAACAACTATAATTCCCTAAATCGAGTCTAGAAGTTTTGGGTATATTTTTCAGGTTTCATGTGTGAAATTAGGAATTTATGGGGTTTCTAGTAATTTTTAATTTATTCCAAGAGGTTAATTTTATCTAAAATCGATTAAACAATAATCTAAAAAAATAAAAATATTTTTAGAAAAATTAATTTTAAATTTATTAAATAATTATGAGTGTAAATAATTAATTTGGGTTGAAAAAGAATTTTAAAATAATTTTTTGGTGCAATTTGAGTTAAATTTAAATACTAATTAAATTGGGTTTAATTGTAAAACAAGGGAAAATTTAGAGTATTTATTTGATAAATAAACCTTAAAATTCGAAATTTTGGAGGGAAATGATTAAATGGTAAAATGAGAGAAATATGGGAGTGGTCATTAGGTAAATTCCCCAATTTTTAAATTCTGGTGGGTTGTTTCAGCTTTAAAAACAATGCATCTAGCCTACTTTTCACACCATTTACATCATATAAGATAGCTATAAATTTCGTTTTCTTGGAATGGTTTTAAAGATCTATCATTATATAATAGATCCAACCATTTTCCTTCTCAAAATACTCTCTCAACTCACTCAAAATTATTCTCAAAATTAGCCAAAAATATTCTAAAATTTCTCAAGATTCTTGAATCAAGATTTTCAATTAAAGGAATTAGAACAAATCAATGGTAATTATTATTTCTAAACTTATTTTTATGATGATTAGAAACATTTTTGCATGATTTGAGAGTCAATTACATGATTTTTTTTCAATGTCATCTTCTTCAAAAGCTTAAGGTGCTTTAATGGTGGATCTCGACTTTTGAGAGGAAATCCACAAATCAATAGATGTTCTAAATCAAAATGGATCTATTAAAAGTTTTTTCATTTTATTTATCAAGATTAAACATGATTTGTGAGGTAATTATAAGAAATCTAAATTTCATCATCTTCATGAACCGATTTTTTAGATTTTTGTGAAAGTGATTTAAATGTGAAATAGATGCTCAGTTTTGTGTATTTGGTCTAGTATTGATGTTTGGAAATGATTAGGAGGGCTGGAGAGATCGATTTTGTGAGGAATCGAGCTTTCAACTTGATCTTTGTAAAATGATTTCGATTAGCATACTTAATTAAAATTCGTGTTTAATATAGCTTTGGAAATGTGGTAATGTCTACTTTACCTCTGTTGAAGCTCTGAATCTTGAAGAGGACCGAGACAACTAGAATTGAAGCTCGAAATTGCCTAGTTGATCACTTGTTGTGATAGAATAAAATTGAGTGATGAGTGTTTCTAAGGGCAGTGAAGTAAATTGTCCGTCAATTATGTTTAATTAGTACCTTAATTATTGATTAAATTTAATTAATTATGGATGAATGGTTGATTTTGCAATATTGGTATTAAATGTGAAAAAATTGAATTTGTATTAAAAAATGGCAAGTGAATTTTTGGGTGGTGTTGTGCTATTTAATTAGATTAATTTTAAGGATGATTTTAAGCATGTGTACTAAAATTTTTTATCATGTTATGTTGAAGTTATAATTGGTAATTGATTATGGGAAATTGGCAAATAAATTGCTTGATTTAATTGGATATTAAATGTTATGTTACATGTTAGACATAAGCATCTTGTCACATTAAATTGAGCAAACTAATGATTGATTTATATGCTATGTTTGATTTAATAGATTGGTAACATGCATAGTGGATCCATTGGATATAGTTGGCATGTCATAGGATTTGTGGCTACTCACCATTATTTGTGACATTGTGAGCATATGGCTCATGGTGGACTAATTTGTTGGAGTAGATAAGGGAGTGTTGAGCATGAGTCTGCATTCAATGAGTTATTTGAGGTGCTATAAGGGAGCATGTGCTTTGGCTTGCTCAACTCAGTAGACTATATTTGATATTTGTGGGAGTTTGGAGATCCATTTATCTGATGTATGATCACCCGATTAATCCATAAGAAGTGTATGCCAATATATATTTATGTGTGATTTTTGCTATATCAATTAATGATTGAAAGCCATGAATAATTGATTTTTGGTATTGAAAATTCTTATGGAAATTATAATGACATGTTTAAGTACTTTTGGCTGACAATTGATGAATGATTGCTCGTGAATTAAGCATGAATTGGATGTTAATTTACTTGTTGTTTTTATTAGCATTCATTGAGCTTTTTATAGCTCACACCCTCACATTCGTCCAAATATTCATCGGGATTGAGGCGTTGAGGAGCCAAGCAAAAGAGTTCCAAGAGATTTAAACTTGGCAGAGACTTTATTACGCATTTTAGAGACTGTAGTTGGGCATTGTGGAACTCCCGGGAATTTGTTTGATTTTTTGTTGTAAATGGACTTTGGACTTTGGACATTGGACATTTATTTTGAATGGTTTTATAATAATTTTAAGGCATATTTGAGTTTAATTATTGATTGATTTATGGTGTATTGTTGCTTGATAACACGATGGTTGATAACACGGTGTGTGAAGCATGAAATTTATACTAATGATTGTTTAAATGAAGCTTTCATGGAGTGGTTTACTAGCGGCTAAGGTACACCACTTGTTTGATTTATTTGGTGTTTGATGTGCATGAAATTAATTCCTTAATTCTATTTAATTCAGGCTTAATTGATGTTAATAAATTCAATTGAAGTTGTGTGTATATATATAAGTTAATTAATTGTAGTTAAATCAAGTTTAATTGGTCGTTAAAATATGCAAAATCAAGTTTTCAAATGAGTGTTTTGCAAAAGTAGGTGCAGTGGTTATCACACGGGCATGTGCCTGTCCACACGGGCGTGTGAGGGGTTGCACACGGGCGTATGGGTAAGTGAAATGGGCGTGTGGAAACTGGAGCTATCACACACGGGCCTATGGGATCTGCCAAACATTTTTTCAGAACATGAACATGGGTATTTAATGACACACGGTCTGAGGGACACAATCGTGTGGGTTTTTGGGGGTTTGACTTTTTGTCTTTTTAAATTGGTATTCTAATTTTTTTAAAGTTACTATTTAGTCTTGAAAATTGATTAGTTTAATTAAAGCCCTAGATGATAAGGAAACATGGTAAAATTTTAGGATTAGTCCCGTAATGGGTAAAATTCGTTAGATACACATTTAATTTGTAATTTGGAATAGATTATGATAGATTATATTAGTTACAATTTAGTCCATAATAGTAAAACTTCAATTAGACATAGCAAACAAATTCAATTTAAGCTGAAATTTTAAGGATTGCAAAATTTTAACTAAAAGTAGGTCGGTAAACATTTAGATCTAAAATCGAATTAGTTTTTCAGTAGGTGGTAAAATGAAAAAATTACCTTTAGGATAAATTACCTAGGAAAAGTTTAAAATTGGCTCAAAGTTTGCTTCCACGTTAATAAATAACTAATAATCAGATAATATTGAGGAGTTATAAGGTCGGGGTGTGTTCTAGGTGGTACTTAGCCAGAGATTCACTGAGGTGGCTAATGTAACACTTTGAATTTGGGTCGGTCTGTCCTGGTCGAGTTTGGGGTGTCAACAACAAACTACAAAACAATCTATAAGAACGAATAAGATTATAGAGCTTAGTAAGAACATAATATATCTTATAATCTAACAATGAATGGAATACGATTCAGAATTACCAAAGTCTAAACAGGGTACACAAGTGCATTCAGGAGTATCGAAGTGCAAACAGGGCACGTACGTGCAATTCATCTTTATCCTTCTAATAATGTAATAATTAAAGCATCGTAATACAAGTACACAAATAGAAATTCATTACGTATTAAAACACTACGAACTTACCTCGACAATTTGAGCGTAACGACGAAGTCGATTAATCCGAGGCTTTAGCTTTTCCCCGGTCTAAATTTGTACACAATCTATCTTGACCTAAATAAACAAATTCAATCCATTTAATAACTCTACATTCAATTCCATCCATATTTCATATTTTTTAAAATTACTATTTTACCCCTAACATTTTAAGTTTTTACATTTTAGTCCTTTTGCTCATAATTTGAAATCTAAACATTTTAATCCTCTTATTATGTCCTTGACAAACATTCTAGAGGTTGAACTATTCGACGTATGGGGCATTGACTTCCTAGACCCATTTCTTTCTTCTAATGGGAACACGTATATTTTGGTAGCTGTGGACTATGTATCCAAGTGGGTTGAAGTCGTGGCTTACCCAACAAATGATGCTAAGGTAGTCATGTGATTCCTACATAAGCATGTGTTTACACGGTTTGGGACTCCTATAGTTATAATTAGAGATGAAGGATCTCACTTTTTAAATAAGTGGCTTAAATTGTTGCTTGACAAGTACGATGTGAAGCATAAGATTGCTACTACTTATCACCCCCAATCGAATGGGCAAGTTGAAAGGGTAAATTGAGAAATCAAAAGCATCCTTGAGAGAATAGTGCACCCTAACAGAATAGATTGGTCTCTAAGGCTCAATGATGCTCTATGGGCCTATCGAACTTTGAAGACACCATTAGGAATGACTCCCTATCAGTTAGTTTTTGGATAGGCATGTCATTTGCTGCTGGAATTGGAGAATAAAGGTCACTGCACTTTGATGGAATTGAATTTTGATCTTAAGTAAGCCGATGAGGAAAGGATGTTACAACTTGATGAGTTGAAAGAGTTGAGATTATTTTCATACGAGAATGCTAAGATGTGTAAAGAAAAATCTAAGAGAAGGCATGAAAGTCATATACAACCTCGTGAATTCAAAGAATGTCAGAAAAATGTGTTGTTTAATTCGCAACTAAGGTTATTCCCTAGGAAGCTTAAATCTCGATGGAAAGGATGTTATACCATCCATAAATTTTATCCATATGGAATTGTAGTGTAACACTCCTAACCCGTTTCTGTCATTTGATTAGGGTTACGGAGCATTACTAATCAATCAGAAAATGTTTATCGTCATCACATTCAATAATTTAATCTCATTCAAAAAAATATCAAACATAAACATTTGGTCCTTAAATCAAGCCTTCAAGGCCCTAAAAATAGCTTATAAACAATTCGGGACTAATTTGAAACAAATAAAAAAATTTCTGGAAAATATGAAAATTTTCAAAAATAGGGGACACACGACCGTGTGGCCAGGCCGTGTGGAATGCCCCATGCCGTGTAACTTTTGAAATAAGGACACACAGTCATGTCACTTCCCGTGTAATTCACTAAGTTTGGCCACATGATCGTGTCACAGGCTGTGTGCCAGACCGTGTAACTCTTTGACTTGTGACACTCGACCATGTGCTAGGCTATGTAACACACTAACTTAATACACATGGTCATGTGTGGCACACTGCCAAGTGGCACAGGCGTGTCCCAGGCCGTGTGCACCTAAATGAACGTTAAATGTCAAGTTTACCATTTCAAGATTTCTTGGACACGAGGTAACACATTTACCAGCCTTTATACCTATTCAAAATGACATCAAACAAGCTCAAATTATGCTATTTCAACCATCTTAGGTGCCTAACCAATGTACCCTCATTCGTACCACAAGTATACACACTTATACAAAAATATAAATCATCAACCAAAACATGCCAATTCACACAACTTAATTTCTAACCAATATGCCTATCATAGGCACCTCAAATCATAACAATTCAAGTAGAGATTTTAGTCATACATATACTACAAGTTTATATCAAAATCATTTTCCATCATTTATAATCCATAGCAAGTATATGCCTATCATATGCTCATGTTACCAACTTGTTCTTAGGATCACTCTTTACATATATACAAACCAAAACAAAAGTTATGACAAAAACAAGCCTATTGCATGTCATATAATCCAAAATAAACATTCATAATCTACCAAAATCAGATGGATAGTGTGACCTGAGTGCTGATCCGATCGTCCAGCCTTCAAAAGTATCTATAAGAAACATAAATTAACACAAGTAAGCTTATTGAAGCTTAGTAAGTTCGATGTAAAGAAACGATAAATCTTACCGAATTAAACATTATAATTCAATAAAAAATGTCTCAACAATAAGTGTTTCCTGTCATTCACAAAGTCGAACTGGTGAATTGCATAATTCAATTCAACGCTCAAATCGTAATTTCTAGTAACACTTATATATTCATAACGAAGTCCATTCAAGATGTCAAATACATGACATGCCATTCAAAATCATTAAATAGGTTGTAATACAACAATTTATGACCTGATGAATGACTTACAGAGATGAGCACACAAGCAATCTAACCGAAAACACGCCAAATACTCATAAGATCTAATCCAACCAAAAACACGTCAAATGCTCGTAAGACCTAATCCACCTGATAACATGCCATGGCACTAAGCACCTAGCCCGTAGGCTATATACTCGCCCCCATAACACGCCAAATTAGGGTAGTATAATACGAGAGTTTGCAATAAATGTTGAACCTCAGTATTCTCAAGAAAAATGTATAAATCTCTCCCCATCAATCTCCACTCCAAATTTGCATAATACTCCATCATTCTATTGTACTCTATCTCACATTGTCTCGTTTCAGATTCAGATTAGTCCGTCCCGATCGAGTTTGGGGTGTCACATTGAGCCCTCAATTTATCAGACCATATGAAATCACTGAAAGGGTTGGACCAGTTGCATATCGCTTGGCATTACTGGTAGTGTTATACAAAATACATTATATTTTTCACATGTCTATACTCAGGAGATATCGATCAGATCTATCTCACGTTATTTTGAAAAAAGAAATTGAAATTCAACTTGATTTTTCATACGAGCAAGAACCGATAAAAATTTTAGCTCATTGAATGAAAAAGTTAAGAAATAAATGCATTCTACCTTTGAAAATTTCATAGCGTAGCCACAATGTCGAAGAAGTAACTTGGCTATTAGAGGAGATGATGAGATCTTAGTATCCCTACCTCTTTTTAGGAAAATTATGAGGATGAAATGTCTTGAAAGGGAGAATTATAACAACCTGAAAGTTAGTGGTGCCGAAAAGTGTAGTTTCAGAACCCTGACTCCTTAAATTGGACTCATAAATATTTTTATTAAATTTTTACTTAGTTATATTAGAAGTGAATTGATTTTCAATTGGTTAATTTTGTCAAAATAGTGCTTAATTAGAGTGTAGGGACTAAGTCACAAAAGTGCCAAATTTTAAGTCTTAAGGAATCTTTAATTAAAATGCAAAGTAAGGGACTAAATAGTATTTATGCCTTTATAGTTATAGTGGTTGGTTTCTGATTGTAATTATAATAACATTTTGGTTTAAATTAAATCATAAAATAAAGATTTAATTAAAATTCAAAATAAGAAACATATAGCCTTAGTGGTTTGAAAGATAAAGAAAAAATTTATGCTTACTTTCTTAGCTTCGAAAGAAATAAGAAGGGAGAGGACGCACGACTAGGTTTTTCCAAGGTTTCAAGCCCTAATTTGATTAGTTCAATTAGTCATTTCCTTGAAATTTTTATGTTTTCAAAATCCTGGTAGCTCAAACTAGTTGACCATGTCATATTTTCTAATACTATTAAAGAATTAGGTGGTTACCATTGTTAGATATTTAAAGATTTTGGTAATATCTTAAAAGATTTTAAGCTTGGATTTGAAAAATGACTAAATTGTAAAGTCAATTGATGATTTTGTGCAATAGGGACAAAAATGCACAAATTATGGAATTTGTAGTGTGATTGAGAAATAGGAATTACTATAGGGACTCTAGTGAATTCAACATAAAATTTGGGGTTTACTTGTGAAAGTTATGTTAGTCTCAATTTTAGGGGCAAAATTGAATAAAATGCAAAAGTTGCATAAAATTTAAATTGAATGTGAAAATGTCTATGTATTGATAATTTTATGTGTTGTTTTTAATTTGTAGCTAACATTGCCCCGGATTCCTCGAAAAAGAAAGAAAAAGACAAAGTCGTCACGAATAGCTTGGAGTTTATGGTTTCTGTTTCTATAATTTGAACTACTTGTAAATTGCTTCATTTTGAACTGTGTGTGCATGGTAAGAATATGAGGTGAGTCATCTGTGATAATGAAATGAATTGGATTGAATTGAATTGATTGATGTTTATGAGGACTAAATTGAATATTTATGAAAAATGTAAATATTTATACAAATGTGAAATTGAGTATATATTGTGATGACTTGTTGTTGTCATATGTTGAATAAAGGTGAAAATAAAGGTGAATTGATATATTGGTAGAAAATGAAATATGAAATGGAAATCCTATTAATTTTTTAGGTAGAGTCGAATATAGTTGGTATGTCATAGGATAGGAAGAGCATAGGGTTACTTTGACTATGAGTCAAAGAGGCACTGGGTGCCAATTTGCTTTGGTTTAATCGATAACACACTAGGTGTCGAACTTATTGATGGTGTTGGGCGAAACTATTTACTTCAAATTTATCCGATAAGACACTAGGTGTCAAACTGGTGTGTTGGTTAGATCCATGTATCCGTCCAAGTCTGAGTCATGTTAATAGGGAAATAAATGGTAAAAACAAAATATTTTATATTTAAATGGCAAATGATCAAAATGAAGGTGAAATGTGAAATGGAAAAATGCCTTTATATGATTTGAGTTACCAAAGGATATATGTAATATAAGTGCCAAGTCCTGTTATTGGGAGAATGTGTTAGATATGAACTAAGAATGTATGAAATAGCATATTGAATTGTTATATTTTATGTCATCACATAGTTTAATTTATGCATCTTTATGATATATGTTATGCTTTAATGTTTGGATTGTAGAAATACCACTGAGTTATACTCAGCATACGATTTTGTTTTCCATTCCTAAGTTAGGTACTTCACAATTCAATCAACGACTTAGCATCTAATGGCAATCCTGAACTCAAGGATTTGGGGATGCCTAGCCTACGTATTGGATAAAGATGCAAGGAAATTAGACACATAGACAGAATTGTACATGTTTGTAGGATATCCAAAGGGAACAAATGATGGTTTGTGTTATAACTAGAAAGAGCAAACTATAATAGTTTCAACTCATGCTACTTTCCTTGAAGAAAGGTACCATGAATAACTTCAAACCTTGGAGTAAAGAGGTACTCGAGGAACTTTCGAGAAATACACAAAACCTTACAGAAACGATTCTAGAACCTATTCCTAATGAATGTCAAGACAACGTTTTTGAATGGCTTTCTTGAAGAGAGAATCTATATAATGCAACCCACTAGAGATATAGCTAAAGGAAATGAGCGTAAAGTTTGCAAAATACTTAGATCCATATATAGACTTAAGCAAGCATCCCACTCGTAGAATCAAAGATTTGATCAAGTGATCAAAACTTTTGGATTTGAGCAAAATATAGATAAACGTAGATGAAAATTTGGTCTTTCTTGTTCTATATGTCGATGACATTCTACTCATTGGGAATGATGTAAGAATATTGTCATCAGTTAAATTATGGTTTACACAATAGTATAACATGAAGAACTTGGGAAAAGCTAATTTTGCTTTGGGTATTTGAATCTGAAGGGATTGAAAGAACAAAGTGATAGCACTGTCTCAAGCTTCAAACATAGACAAGATATTGGAGAGTTATGCAATGACCGATTCTGAGAAGGGAAATCAACCCTCCGTATTAAGATTTTATCTATCTTTGGAGGACTATCTTGAGACAACAGAAGAAAGAGAGAACATGAGAAAGGTTCCTTATGCTTTGGCAATAGGAAGTCTAATGTATGTTATGATATGGACATGCCCAGATATTTGTTTTGTTGTGGGGTTGGTAAGTCGATATCAAGCAAATCCAGGACCAAGACGTTGGCAAGCAACTAAGTATTTACGAAGAACGAGGGATTATATGCTTGTCTATTCCGAAGGAGATCTTACTCTTATCAAATATACTCATTCTGACTACCAAATGTGTCAAGATTCGAGGAAATCAACATCGAGCTATGTTTTTGTCCTAGACGG
Organism: Gossypium hirsutum; assembly: GCF_007990345.1. NCBI lineage: Eukaryota > Viridiplantae > Streptophyta > Magnoliopsida > Malvales > Malvaceae > Gossypium > Gossypium hirsutum. Next base: position 36,965,118 of record NC_053446.1, on the reverse strand, counting down.
CGGGTCCACAGTGTGAATAAGTGTCAAGCAGGGTTGCACCACTAACTTCACTATAGAGGGCCTAATATGAGGAATGGAAAAGTTATGTCACAATAACGGTGTGGATATGGCTAAAGCTCAAAGAAACCATATAAAGGACAAAACACATTGATTCAAAGTATCATAAGAGAGACAGTAGTGTATGACAGAATAGTGGATGTAGTCAAAGATCGTATTTATGGACAAACCCGAAGGATTTGTTTTACCAAGACTCTATGGCATGCCCCATTTCTTTGATTTAAACTTTTCTAGCTCATGAGAAAGTAATAAGCTTTAGCTTATTGGTTAGCCTAGTTTCTCTTAGGTCCTAAGTTCGATTCCTCTCTCCCATTTTATTTTTATTTTAGGTTTTAACTCCTTGGTCAACCCCCTATGTTGTCCCACCTACTTGACTTATAGGAAAGATTTTTTCCTCCCTTATTCCTCTCTACTTTCCTTTTCCCTTCCCCTTTTTACTCCCCTTGTTCCCCCACCTTCCTTTTCTACCCCTTAAGTCAGTCATTGCCATTTTTCCCTCCCTTATTGACCCTTATCGTCTAATGCACCTTGACCAACAAAAAATATTTTGTTTTCTCTTCTCATTCATTCTTTTCTCTGATTTTACTTCTCTCCTCCGCTTTTAGCCACCACATTTCCACTTTTTTCCACTGTATCACCACCATCGCCCACCATCTCAACACCAAACCACCACCATTTCACCACCATATCCTCCATCTCTTCCTCTCCTTGTCACCATCGAACCGCCATCTTGACACCACCGTCGTCTCCCATCTTTTTCCCCATTTCTCTTCCACTTTTCATCTCCTTAACCGTAAATGAAGACTATTCACTATAACATCTATTTTTTCAATGAGAAAAAATATTTTCATCCTCTCATTAATCTATTTCTTTTATTATTTCTTTTGTTTCTTTAGCCACTATTCCTCCTCTCTAATGAAGCTCACCATCGAATTGTAGATCTGTCGATCTTACTAGTATAATGTAAGTGATGTTTGATTTACCCAATCTTCATCTTCTTTTTTTCATTACTAGGGCGGAATCTTATTTATATACTATGTTTTCGTGAAGCTTTTTTATCCTAGTCACTCAGATCCATATTCTTGATATAAGAAGATTGAGTTTAGTTTGGAAAATTAACTAAGCTTTTTTCTCACTATATTTTTAATATGAGATCTAAATGAGACTTAATATCAGATCTAACACTTGAGTGCTTGTGTTGACTTTGGAATCCAAAGGATTAAAGGACCAAATCTATATCCTTGTAGTGTTGGAATTGGAGTTGGTGTGGACGGATTTGTTATTTGAGGTGTGGGTTTAAACAAATAAAATATGTACAATTATTTATTTAACATTAAATATTTATGATTAATATATACAATATGCTCCAAAATTTTTTAATCGAATTCATTGAATGTTCATAGTGATTAACAAATCCCTTAATTGGATCTCTACCAAGTAAGTAACTATGATATGTTAAATCCAAGATGTCACAAATATGTTTATGTCTTGTATTATGATGGATGAATTTATATGGTTGTTCTGACACTCATGTTATGTGATCAAATGACACATTTTTTATTAGGTAAAACTGATATCATGATAAATCATGGATATCGTTATCTCTGTTCTAACAAGCATGAAAAGAAAACACATGCCTACTATTTTTGTTAACAAAAACTAATTGGTTGTTAAGAATGCCTATTGAGATATATCTATTTCTGTATGCCATATCACATTGCATGGAGTTGGGATGATATTTGTCACACCCCAAAATTGGGCTAGGAGTTTTAGGGGTATTTTTAGAACTTTTAGCCTTAGAGTGTTAAGAATTTTATGACATGGCATACCAGTAATGTTTTTAATTATGGTTTTTTAAAATTTAAATCAATTTTGAAAATGAGTTTTAAATACATTTAAATTTGAATGTAGAATTGATTAGTAAAAGATTCAAAATTGAAAGTTTTTATGAAGCAATTTAACCAGATTTTAAAATCCAAGCTAAATAACCTCCCTTCTCCAAGTTATTTCACGTAAAAACAACCCCAGAAATTGTGCTTGTCGTCCCTTATTCTGTCTTTCTATTTCAATCAATTTTGAACTCAAAATCCTAATTCATTTTGATCTCTATCTTCTCTTAAGTTATAAACCTCTATAAAAACCAAGAAAAGCACCCAAAACACCACAGTTTCCTCTATTATCAAGCTTGTGCGTTTTTCAGGTTCTTGATCAAGCGCTCCATTTTTCATCATCGAAGATAACAATTCGAGTTCTTATCAGTTTCTAATGTTATCTAGTCTTTAAAAACTTAATTATTAACTATTAAATCGCATGTTTTAAATAAAAGCCCAAAATTGGGTCGTTAATGGTGAATTTTGGGATTTTGAGTAAAAATGTGGTTTCAAATTGTTTTTAAATTATTTTTGACATGACTAAGAGGTTTCTAAACTTCGTTCAAAGTTTTATTAAGGATTTCTAAGGATTTAATGAATTTTCACGAAAATTGCCATAAATATGTTGAAAATTTTGATACCTTAAAATGCGGAGTTTTGAGTAGTTTAAAGGTTGAGAATCAAATATAAGTAAATAAATAGATGAACAAAATTTGTTTTAGGCAAAAATATTAATTAAAGACCGAGATATTTGAGTTTCAAGTTTGTTAGTCGAAATTTCAATTTCTTAAGGAATATAGCTTAGGCTTGCATTTTTGGTTGGTTTAAATGAGTTTTTGTTTAAATTTTGATTGTGTATATTGTGTGGTTAATTGGGAGCTTAGTGTTTATTGGGAGCTTAGGAATAGCCTAAAATTCTATCCTAAGTTCTGAGTGTAAGCTTTCTATTTTTCTTGTTTTTTTTTTTGCAAATTATGCGAATTTGTGAATAACTATGAATGGATTATTATGATGCAATATTGTGAATTGTATTGTATTGTAGGTATATTAAATATGTTGAATGACAGTAATGATATTGTGTTAGCGATACAAAGATGTGCACTGAAAGTGTGCAAAAGCTGATAAGTATGTATGTGTTGCATTGTGGAATATGAAACTAATGTAACAGTTTTTTTCTATGTGATAAACTGATCTTAATGCACTCATATGTTGACAGATATATGATGGATAAATGAACATTATTTTGACACTTTCAATGTAATTAAATGTGAATTCAATAAGCATGCATTTTGTACAAGTTTGTGATGTGAATTGATGAATATGAACAGAGATTGTGTGTATTAAATTAGTAATTAAACTTGTGTAATTGTGGATATTTAGACCTTGTGACCTTATCGAACCGTTGGATATAGTTGGCATACCATAGGATTGTGAGTATTCACCTATATGAGTTACGTGATTTGGGCATTGAGGCCCTGGGACACGTTTGGAGAGATAAGGGAATGTGAGTTAAGCTCCATTCAATGGGATATGTTTGATGTGTTGGAGAGTGTTAGCTTTATACTTCACTAATGGGACATGTTTGACTCTATGAGTCGATTTGGGGTGTTGGAGATCTGTGTATCCGATAAGTGATGATTGAGCTCACTTTATGTTTCATATCCTCAAGTGCCAAATTATCTTAAAATGTTTATATGTGTAATGTGATGTATGCCTAAATGAGGATGTGGTTGCTATGCATATTTATTGTGTAAATATGATCTTATATGTTATGATAATACGATAAGAGACAAATTCTTTTAATTGTGGATAATATTTTAAATGAGTTCATTTAAGTTACATGAAAACGTTAGTACGCTCTCATAGTAAATTGCATATGTAATTATAGATTGGGTTCTTTTAATATAACTTGTGAATGCCTGTGAATATATAAGTTAAACTTGTGAGTTATTAAAGCATGTTTATATTTTTTAGTCTTGATGAATTATTGTTAAATGAATTAATGAAGCATAAACATGTAATTCTGACTTGAATGGAATATGGTTGTGAATGTGTTGTAGTATGCTCTAGATTGACCTTTGATATTATGTGTACATTCTGGTTACTCTGAGCATTCACTTAGCTTGTTAAGCTCACCCACTCCATTCATAAACTTTGTAGATTAGTTGTGTGTCGGTGTAAGCAGTGTGGTTCCGAAGGGTGATCCAAGCAAGTCCATTTTCGTTATTGTTTGGTAATGTTTTTGGAATAAGGAAATGTGGTATTTTTTATGCTAGAATTGGATATGATATTTGAGTTGTCTCCATGATTTAATTACTCTTATGATTTTGAGATTTGTTTCATAACATGTTGACTATTTCTTGAATCTGCTTTTGATGTTTGAAACTATTATTATGGTCGTTTTAATGTTTATTTGATGATGATTTGATAGCATGTTGAACTAGTACGAGTTGGAATGACTTACATGCTTAAAAATTCTGTACTTTTCGAGTCTGGAGCAGAGGTATCAATATTCGTGTTTTAAAAATGATACCTTCGTATTTTCAAACTTGCAGGAAAATAAAATAGAGATTCGTTATCGATACCTTATCTCGAGTCTCGATACTCAGGGAAGAAATATTAATACTTTGGTAGGGGTACCGATAATTTTAAAATTGTGGGTTTTTAAGTGAAAAATAGTAAGCAATTTTGGTACTGATTTTCCAAGCGGTATCGATACGTATTTGAGCAAAATATTAGTACCATGTCTTTAGTACTATACCTACGTTGATGTTTTGAGATTTTTCTAAAATGGACGATATGCATGTTCAATCACTATTTTAAGGCTTTTTAGATGTATGTTAGCATGTAACGACGACAACTAAAGCTTAAGATAGACTCTAAACCTATATGAATGTTTAAATGGAAGACATTTTGTTGAGAATGAGCTTTTACTTGTTGTATTTAATAGGAGATGGTGGTGTGGCACCTTGATATTCGGGTTTGGCTATCAGGCCGGATATGGTGTGTTACATTTGGTGGTATCAGAGCTCTAGGTTCAATAAACTTTCAAACCTAGGTAACTATTGTGTGTTTGGAGTTCCAAAACTCATGGGTCTCAATCCCTCTGTTTTCTTGAAATTGTTGACATAATTCTGATTAAATTGCATAGAATTGTTTGAAATGTCTTTGATTCAATTGCATGAGCGGTAGGAACAGGAACACATTGCCTTTAATCCTAAAGTTTGCTTGCAAGAATGAGACTTGGATCATCTCCTCGCAACTCACCCCGTTTGTTTATTTGTTTCTGTGTATGCTAGATTATTAGATATGCCCCCTAGAAGTGTTAATGTTAGAGCTAGTGCTCAAGAGGATGGTACACCTTTTGCACCTCCTAAACCACCGCGTAGAGTGAATATACCTGATGAAGGTGTAGGCCCTCTGATAGAAGCGATAATTGGAGCATTTTTAGTGGATTGCTGATGCTAACCCTGGTCTTGCACCAATGAATCCTACACCTGTGAACCATGGGTTCCGCTCAAACGTCTTCGGACATTGGGTGGTAAAGAGTTTTTCGGGCTTAAAGGGACTGATCTGACCAGAGCTGAGTACTGGTTGGAAGGAGATACAAGGATCCTCGAATAGATGTCCTGTTCTGACGAGGAAAAGTTGGGTTATGCAGTGTCCTTACTTAACGATGAGGATCAATGTTGGTGGAATACGATTAGGAGGAAGTTTATTGGCGAGCAGTACATCGAAGCTCATACGCAAGAATTTCTAGATCTTGTTAAAGGTAATCTAATAGCAGTTGATTATGAGTCAGAGTTCATGTGACTTAGTTAGTATGCACCTAAGATGGGTCTTTTTGAGAGGGACTGTTGTAAAAGGTTTCGTAATTGTAAGATTCAGGTTTACTTGGTAGCTCAAAATGTGGAGATGTTAGATGAGTTAATTGAGAAAGCCAAAGTTGTTGAGGAGACTTTGGTTGAACCACCTCATTCTGTAGTTACTGAAACTGATAATAGAACTTTCGATGGTGTATCTGATCAACCGCCTAAGAAAAGGCATAATACTTAGGGTTCTGATAGGAGTGCACGACATGAGATTCGACCAAGTCAGTCTAAGCAGCAAGATAATGTTGTAGTTAGTATTGGTGGTTTGATGGGTGGTTCTGGATGGTCGTTTTGTCTGTATTGTAAGCATAGCATTATGGTGAGTGTAGTTAGTTGATAGGTAGATTTTTTAAATGCTATTCGAATGAACATTTTCTTAGGGATTGGCCAAATAGAATTGAGGTTTCGCAGACTTAGAGTTCGGCACTTGGTTCTGTGCCTGCTAGAGGTCGTGGTTGCGGTAAAGGTAATAGAAGACTAGTTAGGCAACGGATTGTGGCTCATATTGTTGCTACTCAAGTTGAG
>NC_053446.1:36859373-36958293 GCF_007990345.1 Gossypium hirsutum | reverse complement strand
GTGTACATGAGTATGTGGAAGTTTCATTCTCCAATTTTGCAAATTGCATGAGAAATTATTAAATAGGGATTGATATGAGACATGGTGAAAATATGATAGGCTAATTTAAAATGGTCTATTAATGCATGTTGTGAAAATGATGGGTTTGCATGTCAAATTACCCAAAATTTGAGCTAGTGGTTGGCCATGCTATGGGTGGAAACATGTTGGGAACATGTTGGCCTAGTGAGGTATGTAGGAAAAAAATAAAATAAGGGGCATGGGCATAAAATAATGAAAAGGAGTATGATGAATACAAAAAAAATGTGTGTAGTTGTTTCCCCCCCCATTGCCGTGAGCTAAAGAAAAGAAAGGAAAAAATTTTTGTTCATCCTTTCTCATCTTCATTTAGCCGAAACTAGAAAGAAAAAAACAAAGAAAAAAAATGCTCATCCTTTGGTTCATCCTTGGCAAAAATTTTAAGGAGGAAGGAAGAAGAAAGGTTGAAGAGGTTCGGCCATGCATGTAGCTAGGCTAAGGTATGTTTGATGATGTTCCGTGAGATGCATGCATGTTTTAGTTGTTAGCTTGAGTTCTACCTAGCCCATGGTCTAAATCTTGCTATGTGATGGAAATGACACTCGGCCATGGATGCATCATTCTTGGTTGATGTTTGATGTTGTGGTGATGAGGCATGAGGATGAGTTAAGATTCGGCCTAGGTGGAGTTTGTGTTAATGCCATTGCATGCTAAATATGAAGCTTGTTAATGATGCATGTGATGGTGGCTTGATGATTCTTGAACCTCCTTTTTAGCATTTTTGAGTGAGCACATATGTGCATTGGTTGCTAAATGGAGAAGAATCGGCTAGCAAGTTGTGTGCTAAGGCCGAATATAACTTTTGCATGTTAATGAGCAATGCATGTGTTAAATTGATGGAAAGGGAGAGGATGCTTTACTAGTATGTATATGTGTGTATTAGCCAAGTTTTGAACTTGAAACAAAAGGGTGTTTAGTCAATACAAGTGACCATACTTGTAGAATGTATTAAGTGTTGAAATCGGCCCCAAAATAGACATGCATATTCGGCCAAGGGGGAAAAATTAGCTAAAATGTTGAGTTTGATTCATGATTCCGTACATATGTGACTTTAATGTCTAATGTATAAATATGGGCTAAGTGCCTTGTGTTCCTCTTTTCGATGCTCAAATGATTAAATCAATTTATTTGTTTAATTAAGCTCAAGAGCAAAGGGGAACTAAATCCGATAAAGGGAAGGAAAAAGTGGTCGAATAGCTATCGGAATCGTTCGACAACACCCGAGGTAAGTTCTTGAGTAAGAGAGCTTAAATTATGATGTGATTAGATCATGTTTTAAGCAAATTAAAATCATGCTCTTTGTGTGGCTATTGAGCCGAATTTGCAAGAATGATAAATGTCTTGTGTTTGAGTTTTGCTAACGAAAATGAAATACGAATGGGCCATGATTTATTGTTAAATGTGCATGGTTATTTGAATGATGTCCGGGCTAAGTCCCGAAGGCTTGTGCTAAGTGACAATATCCGGGCTAAGCCCGAAGGCATTTGTGCGAGATACTAATTCTGGGCTAAGCCCGAAGGCATTTGTGCGAGTTACTAAATCCGGGTTAAGTCCCGAAGGCATTTGTGCGAATTACTATAACCGGGCTATGTCCCGAAGGCATTTGAACGAGGAGCTATATCCGGTTAAATTCCGAAGGTACGTGATTTGGGAATGAATGAACTTGCTGTAAAATTCCAGTTAATACTCTCGAAACATCCCAACATTGAGGTATGTTTCGTATGTGCTTGAATTTAGTTGAGCCCTTACAAATAAGTATTCGCTCAGTTGATAAACGAGCTACCGGCCTTTGGCTGAGTTGATCTTTTGTGTATGTACATAAGGGTTGATAATGTGAAGCAAGTACGATATCGTAAATTTGTGCATATGAAATTATCCGTTTAGCTATATGAATGCTATACTTTTGTTGTGCTGGAATTCCTTGCTCAAAACTTACTAAGCATAAATTGCTTACTCCGTTTCATTGCTCCTCTGTTTTATAGATTTGGTTCTCCAGCTATCGGACTCAGGATCTTGAGGTCAAAGTCGCCCACACTATCAAAGCCCCCTTTTGGTACAATTTTGGTTGAACTTCGAAATGGCATGTATAGGACTACCCGTTTGTTGTGGGTCGTGGACCCTTTGGACATGTATAAATTTTGGATAGCCATGCGAAAATGGCTTATATGTGTTTGAGTATATTGTTATAATCATTTGGTGTGGATATGCTTGACAAGGATTGGCCATGGGAATGGTTAATCACTTTCATAAATTGTGCTATTTATGCAAAAAGGGCTGGTTGAATCATGGAAACCATGAAATAGGTAAAGTCTACCTTAAAGGCAGATGCTGACAGCAGCAGTGAGGTAGATTTGGAAAATCACTAAAAATAGCAGGAATGGAATTAAATAGTGAATAAATTATGTAAACAAACCTTGATGAATCTACTTTCATAGGAAAGTAACGAAACAATCATACGGACAGTATGTTAAGAGATATATTCAGGTTCTCGTGAGACAGGGCCAGAACGGTTTCTGGATTTCCTGTTCCGACTTTGGAAATTCATTATAAATTAACCAGAGATAATTAGGAGTCTTACCATATATGGATAGATTCCTCTCTGAGTCTAGTTTCTATAGAAACAAACGGCATCAGTATTGAAGCCCTGTACAGGGAGATATCCAAGTCGTAATGCGCAAAGGTCAGGGTAGTCGATCCCTGTAACATGGGAGACTTTGACTAATAAACTGTACTAATTGGGCAGACCAAAAATTCTAAAAAAAATATGTAGATGGGCATATGAGTCTAGTTTCAGGGAAAAATCACGAAACTGATTTTCGAGTTGTGAAACTCAAGATATGATTTTTAAAGCGACTAGTACGCAGATTGGCAGTGTCTGAGAAATATTTTTATAAGGGGTTTAAAGTCTGTTAACACCTCGTGTTCGACTCCGGTGTCGGTCTCGGGTTCGGGGTGTTACATTTGATTGGTATCAGAGCTACGGTTTAGTCGATTCTAGGACTACCGTAATGCGTTGGGTCTAGCTATACATGCCATTTTATGTGATTACTTGATAGTGTGGTGATTTCTGACAATTGTAAATGTGTTTATTTATAGTAATGGATCCTGATCCCGACCGAGAGGTAGCTGATGATCTTGAGAGTGTAGCGCCGGCGGACTCTCAACCTAATGCTAGTAACCCGAATGTGGAAGCTAGACAAGCTTTCTATAGCGTGATGAATGATTGGTTCAACCAATACATTCGAACTAATACGGCTGTTCCACAACCTCCATTCCCGACTAATACCACCCCCGCACCTACAATACCTCCGGTAACTGACCAAATAAGGTCAAATAAGCCCCCAGTTGACAGAATCCGAAAACATGGGGCTACTGAATTTAAGGCTACGGATAGCGACGATGCCGAGCAAGCTGAATTTTGGTTGGACAACACTATCCGGGTACTCGATGAGCTATCTTGTACACCCGATGAATGCCTAAAGTGTACTATCTCCTTATTACATGATTCTGCCTACTATTGGTGGAGTACTCTGACTTCTGTTGTGCCCCGAGAGCAAGTAACTTGGGAGTTTTTCCAAACTGAGTTTCGGAAAAAGTATATCAGTCAGAGATTTGTTGATCAAAAACGGAAGGAATTTTTGAGCTTAAGCAAGGTTCCATGTCAGTTACTGATTACGAGCGAAAATTTGTTAGACTTAGTAGATACGCTCGGGAATGTGTTTCGTCCAAGGCTATCATGTGTAAACGCTTCGAGGATGGGCTGAATGAAGATATAAAAATGTTCGTTGGCGTTCTTGAAATACGAGAGTTCGTAGTACTTGTCGAGCGAGCTTGTAAAGCCGAAGAGCTTAGAAAAGAAAAATAAAAAGTTGATGAGGGAACTGGAGAGTTTCGTAAAAGATCTTCGGGAAAGTCTCTTTAACAGGCATCGAAGAAATTTCGAGATGATGTGGGCTGGTCGAGAGGCACTTCGGGCCTTTTTAGACGAGATCGTGATCGACCCCCTGTGGGTACACGAGGCACTTCGGTCGCCAGTGTTGGGAATGAACGTCGAGACAGAACGAAATGTCGATATTGTGGTAAATGGCATTCGGGGAGTTGTAGATTCCCTGACCGCTCCTGTTACAAGTGCGGATCAGTTGACCACTTCATTAAAGATTGCCCGAGGTTGTCTGAACAGAATGTAAATCAGAGTGGGAAACCGGGTGCTACCACTGCTCGAGGTAGACCATCTGGAAATACGAGCAATGCTAGTGGCGGCCAGAGAGGATCTAGAGATGCTACGACCAGATCCGAGGCTCGTGCGTCTGCTAGAGCTTATGCTATACGTGCCCGCGAGGATGCTTCTTCGCCTGATGTTATTACCGGTACTTTTACTCTCTTTGATACTAATGTAATTGCTTTGATTGACCCCGGTTCTACTCATTCTTACATATGTGAAACCTTAGCATCCAGTAAGACTTTACCTATTGAGTCTACTGAGTTCGTAATTCGGGTGTCAAATCCCTTGGGTCGTTACGTGCTTTTCGACAAAGTGTGTAAGAAATGTCCCCTAGAAATTCGAGGTTCCTGTTTCCCGGCGGACTTGATGCTTTTGCCGTTTGATGAATTTGATGTTATTCTTGGTTTGGATTGGTTGACCGCGCATGATGCGGTTGTGAATTGCAAAAGCAAGACTATTGATTTGAGGTGCGCAAATAACGAAGTAATCCGAGTTGAGTCTACGGACTTGGAGGGGATGCCAGCTGTAATATCAGCAATGTTGGCCCAGAAATATGTAAGAAAAGGGTGTGAAGCATACCTTGCGTATGTACTGGATGACAAAGAATTAGACAAGAAACCCGAATCTGTGCCGGTGGTTTGAATACCCGGATGTTTTTCCTGAAGAATTACCGGGTTTACCACCTGTTCGGGAGGTAGAGTTTGGTATTGAGCTTGTACCTGGGACTACGCTGATTTCGATGGCTCCGTATCGTATGGCACCACCGAGTTAAAAGAGTTGAAAGCTCAGTTGCAAGAATTGACGGATAGAGGTTTTGCTCGACCAAGTTTCTTACTTGGGGTGCACCAGTATTGTTCGTGAAAAAGAAGGACGAACCATGAGGTTGTGCATTGACTATCGTCAACTGAATAAAGTGACGATAAAGAACAAATATCCGTTACCGCGTATCGATGATTTGTTTGACCAACTGAAGGGAGCCTCATGTTCTCAAAAATAGATTTGAGATCGGGCTATTATCAGTTGCGAATTCGAGATTCGGACATACCCAAAACTGCCTTCAGAACGAGATATGGTCACTACGAGTTCTTAGTGATGCCGTTTGGGCTCACTAATGCCCTGCGGTATTTATGGATTTGATGAATCGGATCTTCAGACCATATTTGGATCGGTTCATAGTTGTGTTCATTGATGACATCTTGGTCTATTCAAGAGATGAGACCGAACATGCTGAGCACCTGGACTGGTGTTGCAAATTTTGCGGGATAAACAGTTATATGCTAAGTTCAGTAAGTGTGAGTTCTGGTTAAGAGAGGTTAGCTTCTTGGGTCATGTGGTATCCGCATCGGGTATTCAAGTTGACCCGAGCAAAATTTCAGCCATACTTAACTGGAAGCCTCCAAGAAATATTACGAAGTTCGGAGCTTTTTGGGGCTCGCCGGTTATTACCGACGATTTGTCAAAGGTTTCTCGATGATAGCCACACCAATGACGAAGCTACTTCAAAAGGATGTTAAGTTCGAATGGACGGAGAAATGTCAGAAAAGTTTGATCAACTAAAAACTCATTTGACTGAAGCTCCAATTTTAGTGCAACCCGAATCAGGCAAAGAGTTTGTCATTTATAGTGACGCATCCCTACTTGGGTTGGGTTGCGTATTGATGCAAGAAGGTCGAGTTGTGGCCTATGCGTCGAGACAATTAAAGCCACATGAGAAAAATATCCGACCCATGATCTTGAACTAGCTGCCATCGTATTTGCTTTAAAAATATGGCGACATTACTTATTTGGTGAAAAGTGCCATGTATTTTCGGATCACAAAAGTCTCAAATATTTGATGACTCAAAGAGACTTGAATCTGCGACAAAGACGTTGGCTTGAGTTGTTGAAAGATTACGAGCTTGTCATTGATTACCACCCGGGAAAGGCTAATGTGGTTGCGGACGCCTTAAGTCGGAAGTCATTGTTTGCTTTACGAGCGATGAATGTGCATTGTCTGTTCTACCGGACAATGTGTTAATAGCTGAATTAAAAGCCAACCATTATTGATCATCAAATTCGTGAAGCTCAGAAAGTCGATGATGAATTGGTTGCAAAACGGGCTGAGTGTGTTCCGAACAAGGAATCGGAGTTTCAAATTGATGATGATGATTGTTTGAGGTTCAGAAGTCGTTTGTGTGTTCCAAGGAATTCGGAACTCATTTCGATGATTCTGAACGAAGCCCATTGTAGCCGATGTCAATTCACCCGGGGGTACGGAAATGTACAACGATTTGAAACGTCGATTTTGGTGGCATGGTATGAAACAAGACATCTCCGACTTTGTTCGAGATGTTTAATATGTCAACAAGTGAAAGCGAACATCAAGTGCCTTCAGGATTACTTCAGCCGATCATGATACCCGAGTGGAAATGGGATCGAGTCACAATGGACTTTGTGTCCGGACTGCCATTGTCAACAAGTAAAAAGGATGCGATTTGGGTTGTTGTTGATAGACTGACTAAGTCGGCTCACTTTATCCCCGTGCGTACGGATTTTTCGTTGGATAAACTAGCTGAATTGTATGTTTCTCAGATTGTGAGATTACACGGGGTACCTATTTCTATCGTGTCGGATAGAGATCCGAGATTCACCTCGCGATTTTGGAGGAAATTGCAAGAAGCTTGGGTACCAAGCTGCATTTTAGCACTGCTTTTCATCCCCAAACCGATGGTCAATCTGAGCGGATAATTCAGATACTTGAGGATATGTTGAGATGTTGCATCCTCGAGTTCAGTAGTTCATGGGAACGGTATTTACCTTTGATTGAATTCGCTTACAACAATAGTTTTCAATCAAGTATTAAGATGGCACCTTACGAGGCTTTGTACGGTCGTAAATGCCGTACACCATTGTTTTGGACCGAGCTCGGTGAAAGTAAAATTTTCGGAGTTGATTTGATTAAGGATGCCAAACAGAAAGGTAATCCGTGAAAGTCTGAAAGCAGCACAGATCGTCAAAATCGTATGCGTATTTGAAACGAAAGGACATTGAATATCAAGTGGAGATAAGTGTTCTTAAGTTTCGCCTTGGAAGGTACTCAGATTGGCCGTAAGGCAAGTTGAGCCGAGATTCATGGCCGTACGAATTCCGAGTTGGTCCGGTTGCGTATAGATGATTTGCCCCTGAGCTGAAAGATTCACGACGTCTTTCATGTTTCGATGCTTCGACGCTATCGATCTGATCCATCGCACATAATTAGCCCATCAGAGGTTGAAATTCAAGCCGATATGAGTTATGAAGAAGAGCCGATGCGTATCCTAGCTCGTGAAGTGAAGGAGTTGCGAAACAAAAGGGTTCCGTTAGTGAAGGTGTTATGGCTCAAACACGGGATCGAGGAAGCTACTTGGGAAACCGAGAGCTCGATGAAAGAACGATACCCAACCTATTTACCAGTAAGATTTTCGGGGACGAAATTTCTTAAGTGGGGAGAGTTGTGACAGCCCAAATTGACCCTAGTCGGGAAGTGGTTTCGGACCACAAAACCGAGTCATAAAAATAATTGATTTCCATATTCTCTGCTTATTATGTGTGTACATGAGTATGTGGAAGTTTCATTCTCCAATTTTGCCAATTGCATGAGAATTATTAAATAGGGATCGATATGAGACATGGTGAAATATGATAGGCTAATTTAAATGGTCTATTAATGCATGTTGTGAAAATGATGGGTTTGCATGTCAAATTACCCAAAATTGAGCTAGTGGTTGGCCATGCTATGGGTGGAAACATGTTGGGAACATGTTGGCCTAGTGAGGTATGTAGGAAAAAATAAAATAAGGAGTATGGGTAATAAAGAAAGGAAAAACAAAAAAATGAGTGGTTGTTTCCCCCCCCATTGCCGTGAGCTAAAGAAAGGAAAAGAAAAACTTGTTCATCCTTTTTCATCCTCTTTTGACCGAAAATTCTAAGGAAGGAGGAAGGAGTTCTTGCTTCATGTTTGGTTTGGAAGAGGATTAGGAGGAAGTTTGGCCATGCATGTAACTAGATTGAGGTATGTTTGATATTATTCTTTGAGATTCATGCATATTTTAGTTGTTAGCTTGAGTTCTACCTAGCCCATGGTCTAAATCTTGCTATGTGATGGAAATGACACTCGGCCATGGATGCATCATTCTTGGTTGATGTTTGATGTTGTGGTGATGAGGCATGAAGATGAGTTAAGATTCGGCCTAGGTGGATTTTGTGTTAATGCCATTGCATGCTAAATATAAAGCTTGTTAATGATGCATGTGATGGTGGATTGATGATTCTTGACTCTCCTTTTTAGCATTTTTGAGTGAGCACATATGTGCATTGGTTGCTAGATGGGAAGAATCGGCTAGCAAGTTGTGTGCTAAGGCCGAATATAACTTTGTATGTTAATGAGCAATGCATGTGTTAAATTGATGGAAAGGGAGAGGATGCTTTACTAGTGTATATATGTGCGTATTAGCCAAGTTTTGAACTTGAAACAAAGGTGTTTAGTCATACAAGTGACCATACTTGTAGAATGTATTAAGTGTTGAAATCGGCCCCAAAATGGACATGCATATTCGGCCAAGGGGGAAAATTAGCTAATGTTGAGTTTGATTCATGATTCCGTACATATGTGACTTTAATGTCTAATGTATAAATATGGGCTAAGTACCTTGTGTTCCTCTTTTCGACGCTCAAATGATTAAATCAATTTATTTGTTTAATTAAGCTCAAGAGCAAAGGGGAAATAAATCCGATAAAGGGAAGGAAAAATTGGTCGAATAGTTATCGGAATCGTTCGACAACACCCGAGGTAAGTTCTTGAGTAAGAGAGCTTAAATTAAGATTTGATTAGATCATGTTTTAAGCAAATCAAATCATGCTCTTTGTGTGTGGCTATTGAGCCGAATCACAAGAATGATAAGTGTCTTGTGTTTGAGTTTTGCTAACGAAAATGAAACACGAATGTGCTATGATTTATTGTTAAATGTGCATGGTTATTGAATGAAGTCCGGGTTAAGTCCCGAAGGCTTTGTGCTAAGTGACCATATCCGGACTAAGATCCGAAGGCATTTGTGCGAGATACTAATTCCGGGCTAAGCCCGAAGGCATTTGTGCGAGTTACTAAATCCGGACTAAGATCCGAAGGCATTTGTGCGAGTTACTAAATCCGGGTTAAGTCCCGAAGGCATTTGTGCGAATTACTATAACCGGGCTATGTCCCGAAGGCATTTGAACGAGGAGCTATATCCGGTTAAATTCCGAAGGTACGTGATTTGGGAATGAATGAACTTGCTGTAAAATTCCAGTTAATACTCTCGAAACATCCCAACATTGAGGTATGTTTCGTATGTGTTCGAATTTAGTTGAGCCCTTACAAATAAGTATTCGCTCAGTTGATAAACGAGCTACCGGCCTTTGGCTGAGTTGGTCTTTTGTGTATGTACATAAGGGTTGGTAATGTGAAGCAAGTATGATATCGAAAAATTGTGCATATGAAATTATCCGTTTAGCTATATGAATGCTATACTTTTGTTGTGCTGGAATTCCTTGCTCAAAACTTACTAAGCATAAATTGCTTACTCCGTTTCATTGCTCCTCTGTTTTATAGATTGGTTCTCCAGCTATCGGACTCGGGATCTTGAGGTCAAAGTCGCCCACACTATCAAAGCCCCTTTTGGTACAATTTTGGTTGAACTTCGAAATGGCATGTATAGGACTACCCGTTTGTTGTGGGTCGTGGACCCTTTGGACTTGTATAAATTTTGGATAGCCATGCGAAAATGGCTTATATGTGTTTGAGTATAATGTTATAATCATTTGGTGTGGACATGCTTGACAAGGATTGGCCACGGGGATGGTTAATCACTTTCATAAATTGTGCTATTTATGCAAAAAGGGCTAGTTGAATCATGGAAACCATGAAATAGGTAAAGTCTACCTTAAAGGCAGATGCTGACAGCAGCAGTGATGTAGATTTGGAAAATCACTAAAAATAGTAGGAATGGAATTAAATAGTGAATAAATTATGTAAACAAAACTTGATGAATCTACTTTCATAGGAAAGTAACGAAACAATCATACGGACAGTATGTTAAGAGATATTCAGGTTCTCGTGAGACAGGGCCAGAACGGTTTCTGGATTCCCTGTTCCGACTTTGGAAATTCATTATAAATTAACCAGAGATAATTAGGAGTCATACCATATATGTATAGATTCCTCTCTGAGTCTAGTTTCTATAGAAACAAACGGCATCAGTATTTAAGCTCTGTGCAGGGAGATATCCAGGTCGTAATGCGCAAAGGTCAGTGTAGTCGATCCCTGTAACATGGGAGACTTTGACTAATAAACTGTACTAATTGGCCCAACCAAAAATTCTAGAAAAAAATATGTAGATGGAAATATGAGTCTAGTTTCAGGGAAAAATCACGAAACTGATTTTCGAGTTGTGAAACTCAAGATATGATTTTTAAAGTGACTAGTACGCAGATTGGCAGTGTCTGGGAAATTTTTTATAAGGGGTTTAAAGTCTGTTAACACCTCGTGTTCGACTCTGGTGTCGGTCTCGGGTTCGGGGTGTTACATGATATCTCCGGGCTCCAATGAAATTGTTTTGTTAAGACAGAGATGATTTTCAATCGAGCTATTTTCGATAATGCTGAAGTTGATATTGAATGAAATGAAATATTCTCACGTTACGTTGGAATTTGGAAAGGTAAGATTAAAAATTCGTGATATGTAGTGTTCATGTATGAAAAGAGATGATCATAAGTTGAAAAAAAAATGAAACGAAAGTTTATGTTGTGATAAGCTCATGCAAGTATGTTGGTGATTATATGATGCTATGTGCTCAACATATTTGATTAAGTGAATATGGTCAGTGAATTTACTTAAATAGATGGAACGTGTATTTATGTACATCTGCTTGAATAAGTGAAATCAGTACGTTCATATGATAGAATCTTATATTTAATTGTTAAATTAGAGGTAATATGATATTTTGTTTTATGTCTTTGTTATTGAACCATGAATATTATAATAGTATGAAAACTGAATTAGAAGATTAAATTGAGTAGAACGTAGGAATGAGTACTTTCGTTCAGTGATATGTGATGAATTGACGAAAAAGACTATGGTTGGACCATTGCAATATGTGATATGTGATTTTCGTATAAGACCATATCCTGGATATGGCATCGGTGTGATATATGCTACTGTGTAAGACCATAGCTGGGCTATGGCATCAATATGTAAATATGTGTAAGACCATAGGTGGACTATGGCATAGAGAAAATGAAGTACTCAATTTTGTAAGACGTTCTCTAATTGAATAAATGTTAGTAAGTAAAATGGAAGCTAAATATTAAAATTTAATTAGATATTAATATTTAGCTTGAGTAAGTAAATTCATTGTGTGAAATTGTGGGTGACAGAAAATATTCATAATAAATAGATGTGTTAATTTGCTTGGAATGAACTACGTGGTTATGATGGTATTACATTGATGATGAATGCAAAGTCATATATATATGTATCTATGCAAAGCCATACATTGTTTTATGACGAAAATTATCTTGATGAGACAAATGTGTTTTTCAACTGAGTTAAAATTCTGATAGTATAGAAGTAAACATTTAAATGTTTGAGTGAAAATGTATTGATTATGAGTTGAAACTCATAAAGGTATGGATCAAAGAGTATAACATTTTGTTATTGATAAATGTTATAATTATATGAGCATATGAGTTATGGTATTTGGATTATGATGCTATATAGAAATATTGATTGTGAATTAGTGATTTGAGTTGGCATATGAATTATGTGTTGAGAACAAAAGTGATTAAAAGCAAATGTTTATTAAATGTTTTGAGAATGTGAAATTAGTAATGAATTGGCTATTTGTGATAGTATGTGTTATGCGCATTTATGTGTAAGATAAATTTGAGGCTTTACCACACTCACCCCCCATATCAGCAAAATGTTACAATGAAATTTGTAAGATTTTGGTTGAATAAGCTTACTAGTGTAGTGTTACAGAAGTTTGTGTACGAAAGATTAATAATGTGGTCGGAAAAGTGAATGAATTAGCAAATGAAGACAATATAAAAAGAGAGATATTGGATAGTTTTGAAAACTACTCAGATTATGCAAAGTTACCGTCACAAAAGAAGTTAAATCCAATTAAATGATTTATTCAGGTATGTTATTTAAAGAAAGAATTAACCGGAAGTTTTTCTGAATCGATTTCTATTAGTAAAGAGATAATGAGAAAATTCTGATGACAGAATTAGACAATTGAGTAATGTTTGTATTGTATTAATGGATGAGTACAGTAGCTATAATGGGGTAATTACTATGATTCCTTTTAGACATTCTGTGTACAATTATCCTCAGAGGTATATGTGACTGTTTAGTTTCAAAAAGAATTCTTATCGTATGAGAACATTAGATAAACATTTTAATAGATGAAAGAATTATTGGTTTGTTTGGGTTATGTTCGACATTGCCATGTCTTTTTCTGGTATTTATTCCCTTGTGTAAATATGAAAATCGACGGTAAAGTCTGAGTGAGGCTAATATTTTGTTTCTACTGGTTATTGTTCTATTGAATATACGTGAAGATTATATTGCTTCTGTTACTTTGGATTCCATTAATTATGAGTGACAGTGATCTTTCTAAACATTTTTTTATTATCGGAATGGATATCATTCTATATGGATTGTAATTTTTCGATACTTTGTGTAGCTTCAGATGCTGAAATATCGCTATCCTAGTTTTCTTATGAATCTATGTGATTATCTATAAAAGATATGAAAGTCCAAAATTATGTGTGAATTTGAAATGAACTGTATGGAAGCAAATCATTAATCTACTATCTGGCAAGATTTTCGAGGACGAAAATTCCTAAAGGGGGGAGAGTTGTAACAGCCCAAATTTGGGGCTAGTCGGAATAGTGGTTTTGGGACCACAGATTTGACAAGAAAAAAATTTATTTTCATTATATTTTTATTGTCTACGATTTCAAAAAATGATTTCGTGAAAATTTCGTTCGAAAATTTTCACGTTTGGGCACTCAATTTAGTCAAAAGGACTAAATTGTAAAAAGTGTAAAAGTTGAGTTCTATATGTTAGAGGTGTCCAATTGTAATGAAATTTTAAATTGGAGGTCTTTATATGGTAATTAGACCAATGGTTAAGTTGGTGGACAAAAATGGGTATTTTTAGGCATTTTTCCAAAGTTTTTCATTTAGGGCATTTTGGTCATTTAGTTATTAAAATGAATTAAAAACAAAATTAAAAGCTAATTTTTATCCATCTTCAACCCCTAGGCCAAAAATTGCATGGAGAAACCATGGATAGGATTTTTCAAGCTTCCAAGCTCGATTGTAAGTCTGTTCTATCCCTGTTTTTAATGATTTTTACGTTTCTAAAATCCTCGTAATAAGATTTACCTATTTTTACCATTGTTTTGAACTAGGGTTTGTGTTGAAAAATTTACCCATGAATGATATCCATGTATTTTGATGTTTTATGGAAGAATATGAATGTTTGGAGTGTGATAAACGATTTGTATTAAGTAATTTTCGATGAAAATGCCTAAAAGGATTAATTTGTAAAAGTTATAAAATATGTCACAAGTGTGTGAATAAGTGAGTATTGTGGACTTCTATAGTTATGAAAATGGTTCAGCTAGGCCTAAAACGCAAGGAAATTGAATAAAAATTATTTTACGAGCCTAGGGGCAAAATTGTATTTTTGTGAAAGTTTAGGGGAAAAAATGTAAATTTTCCAAAGTATGATTTTTGGACTGGAATGAATAGTGTGAAGGTTATATAAGTTAAATGTATTGTTATAAATCAAGAAAGACGAGAAATTGAAATTGATTGATAAAAAGAAAAGTGAGAAAAAGTAAAAAATTCCCGAATGAACCTTTGGAATAAAAAGGGATGCGAATGAAGTGACATGAATGATCACATGAGTGGAACGGATTGTGTGTAGGCCACTATGTAAAAGTGAAAGTGATGGTCACGTGTGTAGTACTATGTGCCGGCTACTATGTGTATCAGAATGATAGGTTGCATGTGTAGTACTATGTGCAGGCTACTATCTGTACCGGATAGTTTCGATCACGTGTGTAGTACTACATGCAGGCTACTATGTGAACCAAACATCATTGATTAGTAAGGTGGTTGCTAGATGCTGATTCCACCAGACATCATTGATTAATAAGGTGGTTGCTATGTGCTGAATCCACCGAGTATCTGTTATTATTCCGAAGTGTTCATCGGGAAATTGACTAAGTGTAATTGAATAATGAATATAGGTGTGGAGTTTAATTGAATATCGACTTATAAATTGAAAATTGAATTTTGAATTGAATTGTGATTGAAAGTGAAAAAGTGAAATTATGAAAGAGTACATTTAGCAATAAAACAATTTAGACAACAACAGTTGTGTAAATTTAAAAAATCACCAAAATTGGTGGAGATTGAATTAGACTCTGAATATATATGAAATTGAATCTGAATGAGTCTATTTTCACATAAAAGCAACAGTGCAAGCAAAAAAGTTATATATTTTGAGATATTTGAAGTTTAGTTAGACAGAGTCAGAATGAGTTTGGAATCCCCTGTTCTGATTTTGGAAAATTTTCAAAAATTGTAAAAAATTAATTATGGGATAAAGTTTATATGTTTAGAATCCTCAGTGAATCTATTTTCAATAAAAATAAACAAAAACAATATCCGAATTCTGTACAATGAGATAATTAATTTTTAGTGAAGAGAGGTTAGAACTATCGAGTAGTGAAACATGGGAAACTTTAAAGAATAAACTGTACTATTTGGCTAAACCAAAAATTTTGAAAATTTTATGGTAAGAATATATGTGAATTTAGTTTTTGGGAAAATTTACGAATCTTAATTTGGAGTTCTATAGCTCCGGGTAAAAATAATCTAGTGACTCTGACTCGAATAGACAACTTTGAATATACATGTAAGTGAATAGTGAAATTGTAGTTAATGTTGTTTAAGTGTGTTATACACATTAAGGATGTGGAATGGAGAGGAGGAGAAGGAAAATTGGAAGAACATATGAATGATTTGAGTATAATTGGCCATATGCTCGATTATAATCGATAAACGATTGAAAAGAAATGATGTTTATAATTGTGCATTATTAGTTATAGTTAAAGTTCATGTGAGAAAATAAAGTTTCATAGTATGTGTATGTGGTATACTTGGTATATGATTTGGTATGTAGCAATGTTAGAAATGTTTTATGAATTAACTCATGTTGATAAGTTTGATACATAAATAAATGTGGTGCTTATCCATGCTTATAATGCTTATACTATATGTTTATTTGGCTAGCATGTTTGGTGTGTATGCTTAGGCTTCGGCCAAGTTGTGTCTGGATTACGCCACATTAAATTTATAAAATTATGCATTGAGATGGTAAATTTCTAGATGGAAATATGCTTGTGATCATAAAAGGGTGGTAAGGTTTAAAGTTTGTAATCTTTAATAAAATGGTTTATCATGTGGTTAGTCTTCAAAACGACTAGCTTGCGACTATGGTTGAGTGTAATGTTTATATCTTATGTGATATGCATAGGAAATGAGAGTGGAAAGGAAATGAAATACTAGGTTCATGCTTGAAGTGTAAAATGATGCAAAAAGGGGACGTTAAGTTAAACGATAAATATGTATTAGTATTGAACTTAATGAAATTGAATTGTATGTGAATTAAATGGAAATTGCAAATGATATGATGTGAATTAAATGAATTATTGTGGTATTGAAATTTATATTGGATTGAGAAATTGAATTGAATCATGAACATGAGAATCATGAATTAAATGAAATGGAATTGAAGTATTGAATTTCATGAGTATGTATTGAGTCTTAGAAGCCCTATTTGTTAGAAATATAGTATTTTGAAGTTATAACGTGAAGATTTATAAAAGCATGTTAAAAATTTAAAGAGTTTAAATTTGAATGAAATTTTATAACTCGGTTTAAAATGTTTATAAGTGTATGTGTTCTAGTAATGCCTCGTACTCCATTCCGGTGTCGAATACGGGTAAGGGATGTTACAATGTGACATCGCCAGATTCGGTCATAACGTTTAGACCGGATTTGGGGTGTTACAATGATACGATAAGAGAATGATATGTGTCATGACATGTACATATATGAATATATTTGATATGTTGATACGTGCAAATTATGTAAGTTGGGACAAATAAGAAACTCAAGTGTGACATGTTGAGAAAATAAGGTTATCAATGTTGAATTTATATGAAATATGTTCAAGTATGCTAATATGTGTTGTTGTTTGATGCTTAGGTAAGTGCCAAGCTGTTGGTTGGATGGTAATATGTTTACTTATAAGTTGCATTGAAATGATAAGTGATCAAACGAAAATATGTTTGTGCTCATGAAAGAGTGGTAAGGTTTAAATTATGCAATTTCTTATGAAATGGTTTATCATGTGATTAATTCGAAATGGGCTATGTTTAAATGCACTAGCTTGTGGCTATGGTTTTATGATATGCTTGTGACTTGCATGTTATGCATATTGAATAAGTGTGGAAAGTGAAGAAATGCAAATGAAAATAAAGAAATTTGGAAGAGTTTAAAGTTGTTTAAAATCCTACTATGCTAGGGATAATATGTATAGGTGAAGCAGTGGATTTACTCATTTTGTGAGTTGTTGAATATGGTTTCATGAACCGTGTGGTATCTGTATATGTTTATTCTTGATATGTATAAATTTCATATTTGAAATGGATTGATATGATTAAAGTTTATACGAGCTTACTAAGTATTCATTGCTTACATAGTTGTTCATATTTACTTTTTAGATTACCGAAAGCTTAATCGGGTTGGAAGCTTATCGAAGCTATATCACACTATCTATCGGTTCTATCGGTTACTTTCAGATGTTTTGATTTTGGTTATAATGGCATGTATAGGTATTCTAGTTAATGTTAGCCTATGTGTTTGAATGTTGAAATGACCATTTGACTTGGTTGAGTTTTGGTATCTGGATGGTATAATGGAAAAGTTTGGCATGTATGTGAGTAGCTTTATTATGATTAATGTTTGGCTTGTTTGTTTGAATAATAGAAGATGAAATGATAGTTGAATGTGCATATGGTATATGGTATATGGTATATTTGGTGATTTGGTACCTTGTTATGTATAGTTATTTTGGTTAATTGATATTAGTTAAAGAATGAAATTTTAGTACCAAATGGTTTGTGTTCTGGCAAGTAAGATTTATGGTATGTATGGATGCAAATGAAATTAGAAGTTAGTTGTTATTTTGACCAAATGGAGTACTTGGTTATACAAGTATATAAATTGTCATTTGAGATGCCTATAGGCATATTGGTTGAGTGTCGTTATACTATATGTATAAAGCTAGGTTATGCATGATTTTGGTGCCTTGCTATGGCTGGTATACATGTGCATTTTTGGCTGTAGGGACATGTCTTGTTGGGTGAGAAAAATGGCTTGCAAAATAGCCTATTTTCGTCCATATAGGTAGAGACACAGGCATGTGTCTCAGCCATGTGTGACACACAACTGTGTGTCCCCTGTAGCTTGTAAAGGTTTGCAAGTCAGTATGTTTACACGGTCTAGCACATGGGCATGTGGCTTGGCCGTGTGGCCCAAGTCAGTTTACTCACATGGACACGAACACGGGCTAAGACATGACCGTGTGTCCCTATTTTGAATGCCCACAAGACCTAAAACTCGGGCTTGTCTCTTGGGCGTATGAGTCACACGGCCTGGCCACACGGTCATGTAACCCTTGTAGTTTTGAAAATTTTAGTGTTTTTGAAAAATTCTTTGAGTTTTCGATTTAGTCCCGATTTGTTTCTAATGTGTATTTTAGGTCTCAAGGGCTCGTATAAGAGACAATATGTATGATTTCACTTAGATATAATGTGTTTATTGATATGATATGAAATATTTGAAATTTCTGTCCTTTTAATTTGTAGACTTCGGTAATGCTCCATAACCCTTTTTTAGTGACAGATACAGGTTAGGGGTGTTACAGTTGTGACCGATGAGTCGAGATTACTTATCTAACGTAATCTCTATTCTTGTGGCTAAAAAATTAGTTCAGAAAGGGTGTGAAGCATATCTGGCTTATGTAAGTGTTTCAACTTCTGGGGACTCTTCTATTGAGAACATCAGAGCAGTGAGGGAATTTTTGGATGTTTTTCCCAAGAAGTTACCGGGTTTACCTCCGAATCGGGAAGTTAAGTTTGGAATTGAGCTTCTACCAGGTAAAACTCTGGTATCCATCTCTTCTTATCGAATGGCACAGAAAGAGCTTGTGGAGCTAAAGGCTCAGCTTTAGGAGCTTCTGGGTCGTGGATTCATTGATCCTAGTGTGTCTCCATGGGGGGCAGCATTATTGTAGTTTACATTTCAAAACTATCAAAAATATAAATCATTTACTTCACAACATCAATCATAGCAAATTGCATCAATAACATACATATTGTCCGTTGTACGAGCCCTCGAGGCCCTAAAAACACATTAGAAACAATTCGGGACTAAATTGGAAACATTAAAAATTTTTTGGGAAAAGATAAATGTTTTAAAATTGCAGGGGTCACACGGTCTTGTGGCTAGATCGTGTGACTCACACAGTTGAGAGACACACTCGTATCTCAGGCTGTGTGGACATTCAAAGTAGGAACACACGGCCGTGTCCCAGCTCGTGTCCATGCCTGTGTAACTCACTGACTTGGTTCACATGGCCAAACCACACTCCCATGTGCTAGGATGTGTACCCTTCAAAATGACCTCACATGCCTGTGTGCCAGGCCGTGTGCTAGGTTGTGTAACAGCCTGACTTGCAACCCTCTGAAAGCTATAGGGGACACACGGCCGTGTCGCCTGGCCGTGTGTCACACACGGCGGAGACACATGCCCTTGTCTCTGCCCGTGTGGACAAAAAATAGGCTACTTTCAAGCCATTTTTCTCATCCCTACAACCAATTTTCCACATATAATCAAGCACTCTAAAGTGCACCAAACCATGCTATAGCAAGCTATCCAATTAAGGTACATAAGCATACAACCAATGTGCCCAAAAGGCACTTCAATCACAACCATTAAACATGTATATCCATATACATAAATTGGCCTAAAGTTCAACAAAGTTATAACTAAACTTATGTCATAACTTTCCACTTTGTATAGCTATCAAATTTCACACCAAATGTACCAAATATGCCATTTAACATTTAACATCATAAGTCATAAATACTAACTACATATTTTAATACCAAAGTGACCATGTTCAACTTCCATCATCTAAGCATCATAAAGAATATAAAGTCATCCATCAAAAGGCCACATACATATATCCACATATCAACGAAAACACCTATACATGTGCATATTTAACCAATTATCACTTAACTTGTTTCCATGCCAAAACATAACATAATTAATACATAACCACCATACCATATTAGATTCATGCCATATCTAGTTCAAAACCTTTCCAAAGCATACCATATCTTGTCCATGTTGAGGTCAATTCATCATATATATCACTTTGGCCATTCAAACATGCTTTAACACATTACCAAATTAACACATATCAACAAGGCACAAAATATACCAAGGGTACATCACCTAAAATGATAGATACATGTCAAACACATAAACTAACATTCAACTAATCATCAACCATAAGTTCACCTATACATGTAATTATACCCTTAACCAAGAAACTGAAATCTGTCGATATAATTGTTGGATAGTGTGATAGATCTCTGACGAGCTTCCAACCCGTTTGAGCTTCCAATAATCTAAAAAGTAAAGGAAAAACAACTACATAAGCAATAAATACTTAATAAGCTCGTATAAAATTTAGTCATATCAATCTATTTCAAATATGAAATTTATACATATCAAGAATAATCCTATACCGATACTACAAGATTCATTAGATCATCTTCAACACACAAAGTGAATAATCCACAGTATCACATATACAAATCATCCCTAGCATAGTAGGATTTTACATAATTGTAAACCCTTTCAAATTTTCTTATTTTCTTATTTTCATTTCATTACTTTCTATTGCATTTACTTCCTTTAACTTAAATAACAGCATCAATTCAACTCATCATTCATTTTTCAATCATTTTACACTTTAAGTATGAGCTTACTATTTCATTACCTTTCCACACCCGTTTCATATGCATAACACACAAGACATAAGCATATCATCAACCATAGCCATAAGCTAGTGCATTTAAACATAGCTCTTTTGGAATTAATCGCATGATAAGAAATGACATAATTTAAACCTTACCACTCTTTCATGAACTCAAGCATATTTCCATTTGGGCACATACCATTACAATGCAGAACCTATAAATTAACATGGCATGATCCAACCAAAGGTTGGCCAAAACCTAAGCATTCACACCAAACATGTTAGCATATATGATATAAATCATAAACACATTAACATGAATAGCCATTTAATCTCAACATGTATCACTTGAATCTATTACTCATCTTAACTTACATAATTTCCATGTATCAGCATATCAAGGATATTCATATAGAACTATAGTTTTATGTCTTAATTCATATCATTTCCTTTACCATTTCATTTTCATAACACATAAGACATAAACATAGCATCACTTAAATCATACTTTTCATAATCATGAATGTTCTTACTTGAATCATCAATACATCATACCTTTCTATAATTGTCGTAGTGAAATCAATTGGAACCCTTACCGGTTCATCCCTTTTCATGCACGTTTAACCACTTAGAATAATACCAAATACATGAGAAAGATCACAAAAAGTGTGCTAAACATATAGTCGTAGCTCACACAAGCAGTGAAATGGGTCTGCTCACACGAGTTGTTAGTGGGAATGTAAGCTACACGATGCTGCTCATACAAGCTATTGAGTATCCGCAACTAACGCCAGACCTCAACCATCGTTAGGGCATTCAAGACTAGCACCCGAAACATGGTAACCTGGGTCTGCTCATACAAATTGTCAGTCGGAACGTAGCTACACGATGCTGCTCACACAAGTTGTCAAGTAATCGCAACACATGCAGAAAAATCAGCCACCGGTAGGACGTTCAGGACTAGCACCCAAAACATGGTTACCTTAATGACATGTCATTCATATCCCATATATTCCTAAGGTTCAAACGAGACTCGATAGTCGTCATACGTCGTTGAATTTCCCTCGTTTCATTACAAGATAAATTGTATAATAAGATACATATATCGATTCATTTTCAATAAAATTTGTATAATAACATTCAATTTAATAAAAAAATATACATAGTACAGTTCATACGAACTTACCTGGCTAAATTACAAAAATACCAAAGTTCAGGGGCATTTCGGTAATTTTTTATTTTCCTTGATTTTTCACCTAATCTTGATCTAAAATAATAATTTCATTCAATCTATTAAGTTATACAAGAAAACAATTCATTTTATGCAATTTAGTCATTTTTGACATTTTTGCAAAATTACCCCTAAAGTTTTACTTTTATTCAGTTTAGTGTTTGAGCCCAAAAAATGCAAATTAACCATTTTTTACCCAAAATTGAGCATAGCCGTATGTTCATGGTATCTAAAAAAACCCATTCATGTTACAATTTCACATTAAGTCCTTAAAATTTTATTATTTTAACAAATTAGTCCTTAATCGATAAATTCATCAAAAATCACTTAACAAGATACTTTTAATTATAAATCAACATTCCAAATTCATCATTAAACATCAAAAACTACAAGATTCACCAATGGCAACATTCTAAATCTTTAACAGTTTCAAAATCGAAGGTACGGGATAGCTGGACCTAGTTACAACGATCTAAAAAACATCAAAATTAGTAGAAACGGGTAGCTAAAAGACTTACATGCACACAAAGAAAGATGGCCAAACCTCACTTCACCATAGCCATGGATTTCGGTTGAAACAAAGAAAGCTTAATGTTGAATATGACCACTTTTGATTTATTCATACTTTATTAACATTTTTACTTAATTAATTATAATAAGTTAACTTATAAAACATTTAAAATTAAAAGGTTTTAAAGCCATTCAACTATAATTCTTTAAGCAATTAACACCTTTAAACTAATAGCGATTGACTTTTTCAACTTTTACAATTTAGTCCTTTTTAATTAATTAACCATAAAAATGTTAAAACTTTTCAACGAAACTTTAATACCACCTTAATGCCACTCCATAAATATTTATAAAAATATTTACGGCTCAATTTATAGAAACGAGGTCCTGATACCTCATCTTCTAAAACCACTTGACCTTAAGATCACACCACTTGAACTCAATAAATGTAACACCCATAACCCTAACCGCCGTCGAAAGAGGTTAAAAGGCATTACCAGACTTTCAACACAATTCAGATCGATAATTCATCAAACATTTAACAAATATCATGTCATTTCAAAAATTTTCAATCATTCATATTCATAACATGCTTAAATCGAGCATACAAATCTTAATTCATACGTTTGGGACTGAATCGATAACATATAAAAGTTTTGAGCATTCCTTTCATTTCTGATTGATGAACCGTTGGCTGATATATTTCTTTCTGAACTCAGATTGGAAGAATTCCTTAGTAACTCTTTTTTGCGGAACAATAGATATTAGTGTATTCCATCACTGGTACGCTGTATCTCTCAACAAAGATATAACACACTTCAAACCTTCGTTAGGTGTGCAAGAAAGTACATCAAAAACCCTGATCCTGCTTTCAAGCCATAACTCAGATCTCTCAGCATCGTCACTAACTATAGCTCAAAATTCTTTAGCCCTATATTTTTTTATCTTATCAACGAGAGGTTTATTCAACTGCAATGGGTCTGTACCTTGAGGTATTACAGGGATCGAGTGAGGAACATGTGGGGGTGGAGGATGTTGAGCAGCCGAGTTTGCTCAAACAAATTCAGTGAACCATTCATTTAACACTTGAAAGAAAGCTTGTTTAGCTTCTCCTCCTTGACTTCCCATAACGGGACTAGATTCAAGAGGCACAATCTCTTGAATGGGAGCTGCCGCATTACTTTCAAAATCGTCAGCTACGGGTCGATTCAGATCCATTTACTATATAAAACATAATTCAGAAGTTGTTAGGAGATATCACACTATCGCAGTTTAAATATGGAATGTATAGCTAGACTCACACACGCTACGTTAGTCCTAGAATTGACTAAATCATAGCTCTGATACCAATTAAATGTAACACCCTTAACCCGTAACTGTCGTCGGAAGTGGTTAAGAGGCATTACCGAACTTTCAACTTAATTCAGATCGATAATTCTTCAAACATTTTACAAATATCATTTCATTTCAGAAATTTTTAATCATTCGTATTCATAACATGCTTAAATCGAGCATACAAATCTTAATTCATACATTTGGGACTGAATTAGTAACATATAAAAGTTTTGAGAAAACTTAGAAAAATTTTCAAATAAGGGTCACATGCCAGTGTACTCAGGCCATGTGGCATGAAATAGGCTTGGTTTAAGACACTTTTCACACCCCAAAGCACATGTACCTAAACCATTCATAGAGTACCAAATTCACATACAATATGAGATACTATAAACAACCATTTCAATGCACATATATGCCATTTCAAACCAATCATTTACAAACTCAAATCATTACCATTTGTGCATTTAAACACATATCAAACTAATATGATTCAACTTCATACCTATCCTAATATCAAATAACATTCATGCATTTTCCAATCACCAACTCAACACATACCAATATTATCATATGCATTAAATGCTTCATAAGCAAACTTGCCAAAAAATATCATCTTATACACATTTGACCATTATAACAACTAAGCCAAATCTCATGGCTTAAGAACAACAAAACACATAACTATGCAATATGCTAAAGTAACCAAAAACATATTCCCATAAACTAGCCTATACATGCCATATTTACACAACTTCCATGAGTTCAAAAGTACCGAGAAATCGACTGGGTAGTGTGATGCTTATCTCCGACATCGTCTGAATCGAGCTAGCTAACGAACCTCTATAAAACAGGAAGAAATAAATTGAGTAAGCTTTAAAGCTTAGTAAGCCTGTATAATAGAATTAAACTTACCACATTGCATAATTTAAGCAATTAAATCAATATGTGTAACTCGAATATTCAAATGCCTATCACACATACACCTCAATAGGTTAGAGTCTTAAATATGCAGATAGCTAACATTTCATCCATGAATGATTCAATTTGGCATTCAACTCACGTAGTATTTCATTCATACATTTCATAAAATCTCGTTTCCAGTTCCATACATCCTCATAACACATCTTATATTTCATCTATACAATTCACATAAATCATATTCCATTTCATTCTCTATCATATAATCGATAACAGTATAATGCCCATTGAACCTAATGAAACATCAAAGGATACTCAGGTGATACACACTATGTGCATTAATTGGTAATCCATCAATTTATTATCTTTTCCACTCTTTCGAGCCATGATCGATAAGCTCATTCTGAGCTGAAGAACAGTAAGTTGTATCGAGTTGAAACGGTAAGCTCATAGGAGCTAATATATCGGTAAGCTCATACGAGTTATGGTGAGTCCACAACAAATACAGGAGCTCAACCAAAACAGTAACCCTAGTGACATGTCACTCGTATCTTACTATTTTCTATAGTTTAAATGAGGCTCGGTATTACTCAATACATTACAAATTAAACAATTAAATATCGTTTATTTCAACCATTCAATTCACATATATATACCAATTCATTTCATACAATTATAATTAAATGAAAGTTCGATTCTAATTATACGATCTAATGAAAGCTCGGATGGAAATTATTGACTATTCGTCTGCTTTTCCTTTTCACCGATCTAATCCTAATCTCGGCTTATCTTGATCTATATATTATCAAAGTCAGCTTATTTAATCAACAATTTGTTCATTTTAGTCCAAACACACATTAGGGCTATTTTACACATTTGCCGCTAAACTTTCACATTTTCTCAGTTTAGTCCCTATTTCAAAATGACACAAAATACACATAGTTTCATTAAACCCATGATTCGCCGAATCTTCCCTAGGTCCCTAGCAGCGCATTAATTCTTTTTATTTCACATTTCAACCCCTCAATTTGCAAATTTCACAATTTAATCCCTATTTGACATTTTTGTCAAAAATCACTTTACAAAACATAGTAATCTATCAAAAACTATTCATTTTCCATCATCAACATTCAAAAAAATCAAGCTATCATCAATGGCAACTCACAAATTCATCAACCAATTCCAAAATTAGGACATGGGCTAGCTAGAATACGAAGCAACTATCTCAAAAATGTAAAAATTATAAAAAATCGAGCTCAAACCATACCTTAATCAAGCTATGTATGTGTCGAACCCTAAGTGTTATTCAATGGAGTTTTTCTTCTTCAACATTCGTCCAAGGAAGAAAGATGAACAAAATTTTTCCTTTTGTTTTATTTATTTTGTCTTTAATTTACTTATTTACTATTTTACCATTAAAAATAGTAATTACACCAAATGCCACTCCACTATCATCCACTAACTCATAAATGGAATATTTACTACTTAAGGACCTTTACTTTAATGTTCTATAGCTATTAGACACCTTTAGCTTATAGAACACAACTTTTACTCTTTACGCAATTTAGTCTTTTTTATCGGATTAAGCATTCAAACAGTAAAATTTCTTCACGAAAATTTCACACATATATATTAAAATTCTGTAAATACCAAAAATAATATTAAAATAAATTTTCAACCTCAAATTTGTGGTTTCAAAACCACTATTTTGATTTAACTAAAATCAAGATGTTACAATAAATCGCTTATATAACATAATGTATCAAATCAAAAACCTTTTTAAAACCATCTATGACTTGTAAAAAATAATATTTACAAACCTAGGTGTTAGATTTTGTGGCCCCAAAACCACTATTTCTGACACCACTAAAAACGGGTTGTTACAATACGAGTTCCTAGACATGCCCTTTGGTTTGATGAATGCTCCGACTACATTCATGGATCTGATGAATCGGGTTTTCTAGTCGTATTTGGATCAGTTCATCGTAGTCTTCATTGACGATATTCTGGTGTACTCTAAGACCAAGGATGAACATGATGAGCATCTTAGAGTAGTTTAACTCTACACTAAGTTAAGCAAGTGTGAGTTTTGCTTATAGGAAGTAACATTTCTAGGGCACGTGGTTTCTACTGGGGGAATCTGAGTTAATCCTAGAAAAATTGAGACTGTACTTGATTGGAAACAGCCTAGGAATGTTTCTGAGATACGTAATTTTTTGGGTCTTGCGGGTTATTATCAGAGGTTTGTTGAAGGGTTCTTGCTCATTGCAGCTCCTCTAACTAAGCTTTTGCGTAAGAATGCTCTTTTTTTCTGGCTTGATGAGCAGCAACCGAGTTTTGAGAAGCTCAAGTTTGTTTTAACTTAGGCTACTATTCTAATGCAACCTAAATTTGGTAAGGAGTTTGTTGTTTATAGTGATGTGTCACATGTCGATTTGGCATGTGTTCTGATACAATATGGTAAGGTTGTGGCGTATGCGTCCTGACAGATTAAGTCACATGAGGGAAATTATCCAACGTACGATGTCGAGTTGGCCACCGTGGTTTTTGCCTTAAAGATTTAGAGGCATTATCTGTATGGTGAGAGGTGTTTCATCTACACCGATCACAAGAGCCTTGAGTACCTCCTTACTCAACAGGAATTCAACCTTAGGCAATGTAGATTGATTGAGCTGCTGAAGGATTACGACTGCATGATAGAGTATTATGCTGGTAAAGCCAATATTGTGGTCGATGCTCGTAGTCGTAGAGCAATGTCTGATTTGAGGGTAATGTTTGCTCGCCTAAATTTGTTTGAGGATGGGAGCCTGTTAGCCGAGTTGCAAGTTAAGCCGACTTGGATTGATTAGATTTGGGATAAGTAGTTGGGGGATGATTCTCTGGTTCTGTGTTTCTGTCAGGTAGAGAGTGCTAGTATGTTTGATTTTGGGCTGAATAGTGACGGGGTCCAGTGCTTTGAAGGATGGGTTTGTTACCAAATGACTCTAATTTGAGATAGCCTATTTTGAAGGAAGCGCATAGTAGGCCTTATGCTATGCAACCCGATGGAAATAAGATATATAAGGATCTTCGTAAACTGTATTAGTGGCCGGGTTTGAAATGAAAGGTAACAAAATTTGTTTCTCATTTTCTGACGTGCCAGCAAGTTAAGGTTGAGCATTAGTTGCCTTCGGGTTTACTCTAACCTATTAAGATTCCCTTATGGAAATGAGAACGTTTGACTATGGACTTAGTTAGTGGGTTGCCTTTAACACCTACTAAGAAGGATTCTATGTTGGTTATCGTGGATTGGTTGACTAAGTCTGCCCATTTCATTCTGATTTGAATAGATTATTCATTGCAGAAGTTGGCCAAGCTCTACATTTATGAGATTGTGAAACTTCACGGGGTTTTGGTTTCGATAATTTTTTATAGGGATCCTTGCTTTACTTCTTGATTTTGGAAAAGCCTTCATAAGGCTTTGGGCTCGAGATTAGACTTCAGTACTACATTTCATCCTCAGACCGATGGCCAATTTGAGAGCGTGATTCAGATATTGGAGGATATGCTTCGAAGTTGTGTGATTGATTTCCGAGGGAGTTGGGAGGATTTTCTGTCTCTAGCTGAATTCGCCTACAATAACAGTTTTCAATCTAGCATTCAAAATGGCACCTTACAAGGTTCTATATGGTCGTAAGTGTCGTACTACTCTGTGTTGGACTGAGTTGGGTGAACGATAGGTTTTGGGTCCTGAGTTGGTTTCCGAGACTGAAGACAAAGCTAGATTAATTCGAGACTGTCTTAAGCCAACTTCTGATAGATAGAAGTCCTATGCAGATCTTAAAAGGAGGGATATCGAGTACTCTGCGGGTGACTTTGTTTTCCTTAAGGTGTCTTCGTGGAAGAAAGTTCTGTGGTTCGAACGTAAGGGTAAGTTGAGCCCTAGGTTCATTGGGTCGTATCAGATTTTGAAGCGTGTGAGATCAGTCGCTTATCAGTTAAAGCTATCTCCAGAGTTAGGCTGTATCCATAATGTGTTCCACGTCTCTATGTTGAGGCGATATCAATCGGACCCATCAGTTATAGTTTTTGTTGAGGAGATTGAGGTTAGACCAGATTTAACATTTAAGGAGGAGCCGATCTAGATTTTGGATCGAGATGTGAAGATTTTGAAGAGGAAGTCTATTCCATTGGTTAAGGTTCTGTAACAGAATCATGGCACTGAGGAAGCCACGTGGAAACCTGGGGACTCAATTCATCAGTAGTATCCTCATTTGTTCGGATCAGGTAAATTTCGAGGCTAAAATTTCTTTTAGGGGGTAGAGTTGTAACACCCTGATTTATTTAACTTTTTTCTGTGAATTTTGTCATAGATGAGTATTTGTTCCAATGGTTAAGTGATTTGGGGTTTTGTTTGAGGTATTGGTTCAAGCACCACTTTTTAAAAATATGTTATTTTTTTATCATAGCCTTATCTTTGGTGATTTGGCTTATATTTTATTTTTTGATAAACTCATATTAGAATGAGCCTACTGGTTCAAGTGGTAAGGAGTTAGCTTGCATAAGGTCTCGTGTTCAAATCATTGTGTGAGCGAGGATGATAATTTTTGCTTCGGTTATGTGATAGAGGTTTGGTGGAATTGAAATTTTGAGGTTGTTGGATGAGAGCTAGTTGTCGGTTTTAGTGGGATATGTTGGTTAGTTGGGAGTTTGGGATTTTAGTGATTTTATTATTTTTTTAAAATTTCTCTTCTTTTCCCCAAAATTCCTCTCCCCTTTTGACATTTTTCTTTCTCTTCCCCTCTCTGTTACTCTTAATTTATTTTCTTTTCCCTTTTTTTTAATCCTATCACTATTTCTTTTCATTAAATCGTTATACTTCAAATTTTTGGGTTCTTCGTGCTGCTTCATAGGTAAGGGTTCACTGTGGTTTTAAGGGAGTTTTGGTTAATGTTTCAATTTTCTGTTGGTGCACAAAGTTGATTTGGCATATCGTTTTGCTAGGTAATTTTTAGGAAATCCGATATTCTCTGATTGTGTAGTAAAGTTTAAGGTTGCCTTAGTCGTGGGTAAGCTTTTGAAATGTTTCTAGTGCAGTCTTTTTGTTGAAATTTTGCATTTCGTTGCATTGTATTCGAGTGGTGACTCAATTGGAATTGAGACTGATTTTGAGCTTTTATTGACGATTTTTAGGTTATGGTTGTCTCGAGATTATGTTCACATAAAAAACGAATAAGGTGTGTAATGAAAACATGAGAAAACAACATTCGACCAAAAGTAAAAAATCTAGCCTATCGACGCCACACGGGCGTATGCCCAGCTGTGTACGACACACGGTCGTCTGACGGGTGTGTGTGTGGCTATGTGGGTCACACGACCTAGGCCAATTCGGGCATGTAGGATACACAGGCGTGTGGGCCACATGGGTAGGCCAAATTTGGGAGTGTGGGCCATACAAGATGTGGGCCTACACGGGCATGTGAGCCAAAATTTCAAAATTTTTCCCTAGGGCTGCATGTTTCGTTCTGATCAATTGTGGGCTTTCTGTAGGGTCGGTATGGGAAAAACAAACCCTTAAGCATGAAACCTATTATTTTGTTAGACTGAAAATGGCTTAAGTAAGGTTTGTACGATATTAAAGAGACATGATATGTATGATTTGCTCTGTCACGCATATGAGTGTATTATGCCTGTTATGTATAAGCATGCATATTATATGTTATTTTGTACATCTGTATCTGTGTTTGGGGTGGGATATGTTTATGTGGAGGAAGTATTCTATTAGGCAATATTTCGCCATTATTCTAGCAGCATGACTACGATTTATTCTGATAAGTGTCGTACAGACACTATGTGGTGTGTAGGGCTGGGTGGGTGTTTTATACCCCACGTGATGTGTGACAGCCCAAAATTGACCCTAGTCGGGAAGTGGTTTCAGGACCGCTAAACCGAGTCATAAAAATATTAACCGTCATAATTGATGCTCATTATATGTACATGTGCATGTGTGAAAATTTCGTGTTTGAATTTTGTTTAATTGTAGGTGAATTTTAGTAAATAGGACTTATGTGAGAAAATTTTGAAATGTGATAAGTCAAAGCATAAGGATCTATTAGTGCATGAAATAAAAAGGGGGGACTTGCATGTCAATTTCCCCCCTAATTAGTAGTGGCCGGCCATGACAAGCATGGTAGACCAAGTGTGATGGGCAAGAACATGTCATAAACATGTTGAGTTAGTGTTTCATGAGAAGTATGATAAAATAAGGAGCATGGGCATAAAATAATGAAAGGGAATATGATGAAAACAAAAAAAAAGTGTGTGGTTGTTCCCCCTCATTTGGCCGAAACTAGAAAGAAAAAACAAAAAAAAAGTGTCCATCTTTCTTCATTTCCCTTGGCCGAATGTTCTAAGGAAGAAAGAAAAACAAGTTGTGTTCTTTGGTTCTTCTTGGCCGAATTGAAAAGAAAAAGAAGAAATTGAAGTTAAGGCATTTGGTCACCTTTAAGTTGATTAAGAAGCTCTTGAATATTCGGTGCCTAGGGGAAAAGTTTCTAAGAAGTTTGGCCATGCATGTAACTAGATTGAGGTATGTTTGATATTATTCTTTGAGATTCATGTATATTTTAAGTTGTAAGTTTGAAATCTACCTAGCCATGGTTCAAATTTTGTTAATTGATGGAGATGATATTCGGCCATGAATGTTACATTCTTGGTTGGTATTTTGATGTCTTTGGTGATGAGGTATGAAGATGGTTGATTTTGAGTGTTTAATAAAAAGGATACATGAATTATTGTGAAAAAAATGGGTCGAGTGTTCATGAGATGAAATTAGGTGTTTAAATGATGTTATAGTTGACATTGTGCATATATACATGCATACGGCCATCTAATTGAGTATGAAGGTGGTGTTAAATCTAATTGTGATGCCCATTCCGAAGTATATATATATACATATATATATACATAAGTATGCCCATTCGTGATGTTACCTTTAATTATGTGTATAATCGACTAAATGGGTAATTAGTGAGGATGGTTGCCGAATATACAGACATACATATGCATGTGTAATTGAATTATGAATGTTTAGCAAGATGGTTAAACTAGTTGATTTATTGATTAAGCTCAAGGAGTTAAAGGAGGAGAATCAAGCAAAGGCAAAGAAAAGATCATCGAGTAGCCGAGTTGGAACCGTCTTACCCAACACAAAGTAAGTCATTAAGCATATAGTTTGTATTAATTTAAATGGTCATAACGTCTATGTAATGATGCTGAATGGAATGATAAATATATATATATACATGTATGCATGTGGTGATGAAAGTGTTGAATGAAAAGAAAAGAGGTGAGATGTATTGAGTTGTTGATCTCGGCACTAAGTGTGCGGGTATAAACATTTATGATCATGAGATTGGCACTAAGTGTGCGGGTTTAAATTGTACAGCACTAAGTGTGCGAGTTTGATTATATAGCACTAAGTGTGCGAGTTGATTATATAGCACTGAGTGTGTGGACTTAATATATACTTTTGAATCACTATGGACACTAAGTGTGCGACATTATTGAGTTGATCACGGACAGCGGATCGGGTAAGTACCTTGAGTTCATGGCTAATAGGCGCTATGTTTATATTTGGAGTTGAGCTTGGTAAGTTTGAACCTATGTGACAATTATAATTGAAGTCACGTACATAAGATTTATCGCGGAATAGGTGAAAGGTCGTTTAGTTGTATGATTGTAACGAAAATACAATGATGTATGAAAATGCCTCAAATATCCTATTGATTAGTATATGGAATGTGAATGCACGACTTGGTATGAGATTGAACCGATAGGTCTAAGGAACTATGGTATGGTTCGGTATGGATGGAGTAACTAGCCTCGTTCCATTTTGTTTCCTCTTGTGATAATGTTATTAATGGATGGTGGTGCATTGCTTATGACTTACTGAGTTATATACTCACTCGGTGTTTCCTTGTCACCTATTTTAGGTTTCTTGGACTCGTCTCTTTTTGCGTGATCGGGCCGTCATCGAAGTCATCACACCGGCTAGCAACTTTTGGTATCTTCTTTTTAGTCGGTCTAGGAGAACATTTCGGCATGTATATGCTAATATGTTTTGTTGAAATTTGGTATGTAAACTTTTAGCCATGCGAAAATGGCATAAATGTTCGGTTGGATTTGGTTCTATAATGTTAGGTCGTAAGTCTTGGAAATTCGATTTTTATGCCATATGTCATTGTTGATTATTTTTGGTGTCAAAATTCATGATATGGCAATAGTGTAGTAGGGAGATGTTTGACAATGATTAGCCCTTGGCATGGCTAGTCATGATCATAATTTGTGATATGTATGATGAATTACTAGTTAGATCAAGGAGAAATCACGAAATAGGCATAGTTGCTTTAGTAACAGATGCTGGCAGCAGCAGTGACGTGAGATTGAAAAATCACTAAAAATAGTAGGAGTGGAATTAATTAATGAATAAATTATGTAATCGAAGCTAGATGAGTCTATTTTCATATAGAAGAAACGAAACGACCATATGAGCTGTATGTTAGGAGATAATTAAACTCTTGTGAAATAGGGCCAGAGCGATTTCTGGATTCCCTGTTCCGAATTTGGAAATTCATTATAAATTAACCAGAGATAATTAGAAGTCATGCCATATGGTCATAGATTCCCCTTCGAGTCTAGTTTCTATAGAAACAAATGACATCAGTAATGAAGCCCTGTACAGGGAGATATCCAAGTCGTAATGCGCAAAGGTCAGTGTAGTCGATCCCTGTAACATGGGAGATTTTGACTAATAAACTGTACTAATTGGCCCAACCAAAAATTCTAGAAAAAAATATGTGGATGGGAATATGAGTCTAGTTTCAGGGAAAATTTACAGAACTGGATTTCGAGTTTCAGAACTCAAGATATGATTTTTAAAGCGACTAGTACGCAGATTGCCAGCTTGTCTGGGAAATTTTTTTAGTGGTTTGAAGTCTGTTAACACCTCGTGTTCGACTCCGGCGACGGCCTTGGGTTCGGGGTGTTACATTTGATTGGTATCAGAGCTATGGTTTAGTCGGTTCTAGGACTACCATAGCACGTATGAGTCTAGCTGTACATGCCTTAATGTTAATGTTTAAATGTGTGATGACTTCTGACGGTTAAAATTTTTGTTTTGATTAGTAAATGGATCCCGGTGTAGAGAGAACCTTGGCGGATGACGTTGAAAGTGTAGCAGCTGCTCCTGCACAAGGGACGCCGCCTGTTGAACCTCAGTCATCTGCGAATAATCAAGGTGAGGGGGCTAAACAAGCCTTCTTTACCATGATGAATGAGTGGGTCACGCAATATACCCGAACCAATCCGGCTGTCCAACAATTCCCGAATTTGAATGATCCACCCCAAGAGCCCGTAATGCCATCAGTTACTGATCCTGTGAGGCTGAGTAAGCCACCTGTAGACTTGATTAGGAAGCGCGGGGCTGAGGAGTTCAGGGCCATAGTTACTGATGATGCTGAAAGGGCCGAGTTCTGGCTTGATAACACCATTCGGGTGTTTGATGAACTGTCATGCACGCCCGATGAATGTCTAAAGTGTGCTATATCCTTGTTGCGGGACTCAGCCTACTATTGGTGGAGGACCCTGATTTCCATAGTCCCAAACGAACGAGTTACTTGGGACTTCTTTCAAACGGAATTTCGAAAGAAATATATTAGTCAACGGTTCATTGACCAAAAGCGTAAGGAATTCTTGGAACTCAAGCAAGGCCGTATGACAGTATCTGAATACGAACATGAATTCGTAAGACTCAGTAGGTATGCCCAGGAGTGTGTTGCTGATGAGGTTGCTATGTGCAAAAGATTCGAAGAAGGGTTGAATGAAGATTTAAAGCTACTAGTGGGTATTTTGGAGATAAAAGAATTCGTGACACTAGTCGAACGAGCCTGCAAGGCGGAAGAACTTGGAAAGGAGAAGAAGAAGGCTGAATTTGAAGCTAGAGACTATCGTAAAAGATCGACGGGTAAAGCTCCGTTCTCAGCTGTAAAGAAGTTCAGGGAGGACACTAATAAGTCGAGGACGACTGCGGGAATTTCCATCAGAGCACGACCACCAACGGACTCCCGAGCTACTTCAGTAGCTAGTGTGGGCAATAATCGTCAAGAGAAACCTGAATGTCCCCAATGCGGAAGACGACACCTAGGTGAATGTTGGGGTAAGTCTACTAACAGGGCCTATTACGGATGCGGTTCGAAGGACCACTTCATTAGAGATTGCACGGAGATTGATGAGAAGAATAAGATTCAAGGTGCAAGACCTAGTGGAGTGACAACTAGAGGTAGACCATCGAGAATTTTAGGAGGTAGGGGTGGTAGACAGAGAGGGGCCTCTGATACGGCTGTTCGAGCCGAGAGCCGTACTCCTGCTAGAGCATATGCCATTCGCGCACGAGAGGAGGCATCCTCCCCTGACGTCATCACTGGTACCTTCATTCTCTTTGATACTAATGTGATTGCATTGATTGACCCTGGCTCTACTCATTCATATGTATGTGAAACCTTAGCATCTAGTAAGACTCTACCTGTTGAGTCTACTGAGTTCGTAATTTGAGTGTCAAACCCTTTGGGTCAATACGTACTTGTTGATAAAGTGTGTAAGAGATGCCCTCTAATAATCCGAGAATCCTGTTTTCCGGCCGATTTGATGCTTTTTCCGTTTGACGAATTTGATGTTATTCTTGGTATGGATTGGTTGACCGTACATGATGCAGTGGTGAACTGCAAAAGAAAAACCATCGATTTGAGGTGCGCAAATAACGAGATAATCCGAGTTGAGTCTACGGACTTAAGGGGGTTGCCAGCTGCAATATCCTCAATGTTGGCCCAGAAATATGTAAGAAAAGGGTGTGAAGCATACCTTGCGTATGTACTTGATGACAAGGAATTAGAAAAAAAACCCGAATCTGTACCGGTGATTTGTGAATACCCGGATGTTTTTCCTGAAGAATTACCGGGTTTACCGCCTGTTCGGGAGGTAGAGTTTGGTATTGAGCTTGTACCTAGAACTACGCCAATTTCGATAGCTCCGTATCGTATGGCACCAACCGAGTTAAAGGAATTGAAAGCTCAATTGCAAGAATTGACGGATAGAGGTTTCGCTCGACCAAGTTTCTCACCTTGGGGTGCACCAGTATTGTTCGTGAAAAAGAAGGACGGAACCATGAGGTTGTGCATTGACTATCGTCAGCTGAATAAAGTGACAATAAAGAACAAATATCTGTTACCGCGTATCGATGATTTGTTCGACCAACTGAAGGGAGCCTCAGTGTTCTCAAAAATAGATTTGAGATCAGGCTATTATCAGTTGCGAATTCGAGATTCGGACATACCCAAAACTGCCTTCAGAACGAGATATGGTCACTACGAGTTCTTAGTGATGCCGTTTGGGCTCACTAATGCCCCTGCGGTATTTATGGATTTGATGAATCGGATCTTCAGACAGTATTTGGACCGGTTCGTAGTTGTGTTCATTGATGACATCTTGGTCTATTCAAGAGATGAGACCGAACATGCTGAGCACCTGAGATTAGTGTTGCAAATTTTGCAGGATAAGCAGTTATATGCTAAGTTCAGTAAGTGTGAGTTCTGGTTAAGAGAGGTTAGCTTCTTGGGTCATGTGGTATCCGCATCGGGTATTCGAGTTGACCCGAGCAAAATTTCAGCCATACTTAACTGGAAGCCTCCAAGAAATATTACCGAAGTTCGGAGCTTCCTAGGGCTCGCCGGTTATTACCGACGATTTGTAAAAGGTTTCTCGATGATAGCCACACCAATGACGAAGCTACTTCAAAAGGATGCTAAGTTCGAATGGACGGAGAAATGTCAGAAAAGTTTCGATCAACTGAAAACTTATTTGACTGAAGCTCCAATTTTAGTGCAACCCGAATCAGGCAAAGAGTTTGTCATTTATAGTGACGCATCCCTACTTGGGTTGGGTTGCGTATTGATGCAAGAAGGTCGAGTGGTGGCCTATGCGTCGAGACAATTAAAGCCACATGAGAAAAATTATCCAACCCATGATCTCGAACTAGCTGCCATCGTATTCGCTTTAAAAATATGGCGACATTACTTATTTGGTGAAAGGTGCCATGTATTTTCGGATCACAAAAGTCTCAAATATTTGATGACTCAAAGAGACTTAAATCTACGACAAAGACGTTGGCTTGAGCCGGAAAGGCTAATGTGGTTGCTGACGCCTTAAGCCGAAAATCACTGTTTGCTTTACGAGCGATGAATGTGCACTTGTCTGTTCTACCCGACAATGTGTTAGTAGCTGAATTAAAGGCCAAACCATTATTGATTCGTCAAATTCGTGAAGCTCAGAAAGTCGACGATGAATTGGTTGCAAAACGGGCTGAATGTGTTCCGAATATGGAATCCGAATTTCAAATTGATGATGACGTTTGTTTGAGGTTCAGAAGTCGGTTGTGTGTTCCAAGAAATTCAGAACTCATTTCGATGATTCTGAACGAAGCCCATTGTAGCCGAATGTCAATTCACCCGGGGAGTACGAAAATGTACAACGACTTGAAACGTCGGTTTTGGTGGCATGGTATGAAACGCGACATCTCTGACTTTGTTTCGAGATGTTTAATATGTCAACAAGTGAAAGCGGAACATCAAGTGCCTTCAGGATTACTTTAGCTGATCATGATACCCGAGTGGAAATGGGATCGAGTCACAATGGACTTTGTGTTCGGACTGCCATGGTCAGCAAGTAAGAAGGATGCGATTTGGGTTGTTGTTGATAGACTGACTAAGTCGGCTCACTTTATCCCCGTGCGTACGGATTTTTCATTGGATAAACTAGCCGACTTGTATGTTTCTCAGATTGTGAGATTACACGGGGTGCCTATTTCTATCGTGTCGGATAGAGATCCGAGATTCACCTCGCGATTTTGGAAGAAATTGCAAGAAGCTTTGGGTACCAAGCTGCATTTTAGCACCGCTTTTCATCCACAAACCGATGGTCAATCCGAGCGGATAATTCAGATACTTGAGGATATGTTGAGATGTTGCATCCTCGAGTTTAGTGGTTCATGGGAACGGTATTTACCTTTGATTGAATTCGCTTACAACAATAGTTTTCAATCAAGTATTAAGATGGCACCTTACGAGGCTTTGTACGGTCGTAAATGCTGTACACCATTGTTTTGGACCGAGCTCGGTGAAAGTAAAATTTTCGGAGTTGATTTGATTAAAGATGCCGAACAGAAAGTAAAGGTAATCCGTAAAAGTCTGAAAGCAGCCACAGATCGTCAGAAATC
Source organism: Gossypium hirsutum (assembly GCF_007990345.1). Lineage (NCBI taxonomy): Eukaryota > Viridiplantae > Streptophyta > Magnoliopsida > Malvales > Malvaceae > Gossypium > Gossypium hirsutum. Next base: position 36,920,494 of record NC_053446.1, on the reverse strand, counting down.
GTATGTGGATTTGAAACGAAAAGACATTGAATATTAGGTGGGAGATAAAGTGTTTCTTAAAGTTTCGCCTTGGAAAAAGGTACTCAGATTTGGCCATAAGGGCAAGTTGAGTCCGAGATTCATTGGGCCGTACGAAATCTCTGAACGAGTTGATCCAGTTGCGTATCGATTGATTTTGCCCCCTGAACTTGAAAAGATCCACGACGTCTTTCATGTTTCGATGCTTCGACGCTATAGATCTGATCCATCGCACATAATTAGCCCATCAGAGGTTGAAATTCAAGCCGATATGAGTTATGAAGAAGAACCGATGCGTATCCTAGCTCGTGAAGTGAAGGAGTTGCGAAACAAAAGGGTTCCGCTAGTAAAGGTGTTATGGCTCAAACACTGGATCGAGGAAGCTACTTGGGAAACCGAGAGCTCGATGAAAGAACGATACCCAAACTTATTTACCGGTAAGATTTTCGGGGACGAAAATTTCTTAAGTGGGGGAGAGTTGTGACAGCCCAAAATTGACCCTAGTCGGGAAGTGGTTTCGGGACCGCTAAACCGAGTCATAAAAATAATTAACCGTCATAATTGATGCTCATTATATGTACATGTGCATGTGTGAAAATTTCGTGTTTGAATTTTGTTTAATTGTAGGTGAATTTTAGTAAATAGGACTTATGTGAGAAAATTTTGAAATGTGATAGGTCAAAGCATAAGGATCTATTAGTGCATGAAATAAAAAGGGGGGACTTGCATGTCAATTTCCCCCCTAATTAGTAGTGGCCGGCCATGACAAGCATGGTAGACCAAGTGTGATGGGCAAGAACATGTCATAAACATGTTGAGTTAGTGTTTCATGGGAAGTATGATAAAATAAGGAGCATGGGCATAAAATAATGAAAGGGAATATGATGAAAACAAAAAAAAGTGTGTGGTTGTTCCCCCCCCATTTGGCCGAAACTAGAAAGAAAAAACAAAAAAAAAGTGTCCATCTTTCTTCATTTCCCTTGGCCGAATGTTCTAAGGAAGAAAGAAAAACAAGTTGTGTTCTTTGGTTCTTCTTGGCCGAATTGAAAAGAAAAAGAAGAAATTGAAGTTAAGGCATTTGGTCACCTTTAAGTTGATTAAGAAGCTCTTGAATATTCGGTGCCTAGGGGAAAAGTTTCTAAGAAGTTTGGCCATGCATGTAACTAGATTGAGGTATGTTTGATATTATTCTTTGAGATTCATGTATATTTTAAGTTGTAAGTTTGAAATCTACCTAGCCATGGTTCAAATTTTGTTAATTGATGGAGATGATATTCGGCCATGAATGTTACATTCTTGGTTGGTATTTTGATGTCTTTGGTGATGAGGTATGAAGATGGTTGATTTTGAGTGTTTAATAAAAAGGATACATGAATTATTGTTAAAAAAATGGGTCGAGTGTTCATGAGATGAAATTAGGTGTTTAAATGATGTTATAGTTGACATTGTGCATATATACATGCATTCGGCCATCTAATTGAGTATGAAGGTGGTGATAAATCTAATTGTGATGCCCATTCCGAAGTATATATGTATATACATATATATATACATAAGTATGCCCATTCGTGATGTTACCTTTAATTATGTGTATAATCGACTAAATGGGTAATTAGTGAGGATGGTTGCCGAATATACAGACATACATATGCATGTGTAATTGAATTATGAATGTTTAGCAAGATGGTTAAACTAGTTGATTTATTGATTAAGCTCAAGGAGTTAAAGGAGGAGAATCAAGCAAAGGCAAAGAAAAGATCATCGAGTAGCCGAGTTGGAACCGTCTTACCCAACACAAAGTAAGTCATTAAGCATATAGTTTGTATTAATTTAAATGGTCATAACGTCTATGTAATGATGCTGAATGGAATGATAAATATATATATACATGTATGCATGTGGTGATGAAAGTGTTGAATGAAAAGAAAAGAGGTGAGATGTATTGAGTTGTTGATCTCGGCACTAAGTGTGCGGGTATAAACATTTATGATCATGAGATTGGCACTAAGTGTGCGGGTTTAAATTGTACAGCACTAAGTGTGCGAGTTTGATTATATAGCACTAAGTGTGCGAGTTAATTATATAGCACTGAGTGTGCGGACTTAATATATACTTTTGAATCACTATGGACACTAAGTGTGCGACATTATTGAGTTGATCACGGACAGCGGATCGGGTAAGTACCTTGAGTTCATGGCTAATAGGCGCTATGTTTATATTTGGAGTTGAGCTTGGTAAGTTTGAACCTATGTGACAATTATAATTGAAGTCACGTACATAAGATTTATTGCGGAATAGGTGAAAGGTCGTTTAGTTGTATGATTGTAACGAAAATACAATGATGTATGAAAATGCCTCAAATATCCTATTGATTAGTATATGGAATGTGAATGCATGACTTGGTATGAGATTGAACCGATAGGTCTAAGGAACTATGGTATGGTTCGGTATGGATGGAGTAACTAGCCTCATTCCATTTTGTTTCCTCTTGTGATAATGTTATTAATGGATGGTGGTGCATTGCTTATGACTTACTGAGTTATATACTCACTCAGTGTTTGCTTGTCACCTATTTTAGGTTTCTTGGACTCGTCTCTTTTTGCGTGATCGGGCCGTCATCGAAGTCATCACACCGGCTAGCAACTTTTGGTATCTTCTATTTAGTCGGTCTAGGAGAACATTTCGGCATGTATAGGCTAATATGTTTTGTTGAAATTTGGTATGTAAACTTTTAGCCATGCGAAAATGGCATAAATGTTCGGTTGGATTTGGTTCTATAATGTTAGGTCGTAAGTCTTGGAAATTCGATTTTTTTGCCATATGTCATTGTTGATTATTTTTGGTGTCAAAATTCATGATATGGCAATAGTGTAGTAGGAAGATGTTTGACAATGATTAGCCCTTAGTCATGATCATAATTTGTGATATGTATGATGAATTACTAGTTAGATCAAGGAGAAATCACGAAATAGGCATAGTTGCTTTAGTAACAGATGCTGGCAGCAGCAGTGACGTGAGATTGAAAAATCACTAAAAATAGTATGAGTGGAATTAATTAATGAATAAATTATGTAATCGAAGCTCGATGAGTCTATTTTCATATAGAAGAAACGAAACGACCATATGAGCTGTATTTTCGGAGATAATTAAACTCTTGTGAAATAGGGCCAGAGCGATTTCTGGATTCCCTGTTCCGACTTTGGAAATTCATTATAAATTAACCAGAGATAATTAGAAGTCATGCCATATGTTCATAGATTCCCCTTCGAGTCTAGTTTCTATAGAAACAAACGACATCAGTAATGAAGCCCTGTACAGGGAGATATCCAAGTCGTAATGCGTAAAGGTCAGTGTAGTCGATCCCTGTAACATGGGAGACTTTGACTAATAAACTGTACTAATTGGCCCAACCAAAAATTCTAGAAAAAAATATGTGGATGGACATATGAGTCTAGTTTCAGGGAAAATTTACGGAACTGGATTTCGAGTTTCAGAACTCAAGATATGATTTTTAAGGCGACTAGTACGCAGATTGGCAGCTTGTCTGGGAAATTTTTTTTTTAGTGGTTTGAAGTCTGTTAACACCTCGTGTTCGACTCCGGCGACGGCCTTGGGTTCGGGGTGTTACATGATGTGTTGGGATGGTTGGAGTTTGTGTGTAGAGGATAGGGGTAGGACTATGCATATCTGATTCTGTAAAGAAATTATGTCTGTACATGTTCTGCTAGGTGATAAAATTCGAATTTATGTTTTCGTCGAGTTACACACTGAGTTTTTAAAACTCACTTCTATTTGTTTGTTCTGTTTAGGTAATCCTCAGGCATAGGCGGGTCGGTGCGACGGAGGCTCAATTGTGACCACATGCCCGTAAATTGTATTTACTTAAAAGTATATTTAAATTCTTTTTTATTCTAAGAGTTTTGTAAATATGGGACTTTCCGGACATTATTTTGGTTTTTTTGTTAGTTTTGGATTTGATTTAAGTTTCTTGCGATGCTCAACAAAACAATTTACGAAAATAACAGTTATACACAAACAAACGTTTTTGTTAACAGAAACTCAGTTTTCAAAATGTAACGACTTTTAAATTTTCACTGCAAACTATCGCTTTACTTGAAAGAGCAAACAATTGATGCATTCATTAATGAGCATAATAATATGTTTTTTTTCTAAAATGAGGATTCTTTTAGTACTAAATTAAATGAGGTTTTAATATTATAAAATTTGATTCTTAACCCTTCTTCGTGACATTCCAGATTCGGCTATAACATCTAGACCGAGTTTGGGGTGTTACAATTAATTCTCAATCAGACACCCCAAAAGTTTAACAAATTAGAATGTCTCAATATGTTCATGAAGATAGAGACGGTATACTTTGGCAGAAATTTATATGGTTCCAAAGCCGACGATAAACAACCAATACTACCTATCAATACTGAAATAAGTTTGCAGCGGTTATGAACCACACAGCTCTTACTAGAGCCACCTGACGAAACTGCAACTCAACCTATAAAATAGTCTAAAGGAATGTGGAACAAGTAACGTAGCTACATGACACATAATGATCCCATAATCAGAACTTTATCCAAATTATGAATGACTAAAATAAAGGAAATGAAAATGAAAAATATCTCAAGAATATTCTTCAAAATTAGGATTATAAAACGTATTTAGGGTTCTTAAATTGTCACTTGGTATTACGTATTGCTAATTGTTTTGAATCGTGAAAAGAGATTTCAGTGGTGAGACAAATGAAGAAAAGTAGAACGACATGATGTATACTGGACCAATACCGATAAAAACAAGACGAGATAAACATCCACTTGTACATTAAATAAGCTGATGGATGAATTCGGCAGCAAGACCTAGCATTCTTGATTAAATTCTAACTTTGTGTAAATTATTGTATATTTCACTAATTGATTACTGTAGATTTTAATTTCTATTAAACTTTCGATTTAACCAACACCTGAGGCTATTTGAAAATTCAAAATTTGGAGAAAAATGAGTTGGTTTCGCAATACAACACCCCCATGTCACAATACCGTGTCCAGAATCAAAGGATCGAGAAAATCATCTTGATGTCGCGACACAGCACCCTTGTGTAACAACACAAAAGACAGTTTCCCCAAGTTTTCAAAATTGTAGAGTATATCGCTACATTGAACTCTGATGTCAAGATGAAGGAAAACTTCCAAGGATGTTACGACACGAAACCCTTGTGTCGTGATATCGCTGCAATTTTCTGTAGGGTTGACCCCACCTAATTTCGCAACCCACTGAGTTTTCACTTCATTTTACCTCGATTTTAATTTCTAAACACTCTTTTAACCAAACCTTAAAACTCTTTTAACTTTTAAACTCTCTCAAATCATTTAAAAAATCTTCAAAACCGAACCACTTCTTATTTTATCTTCTATTTTGCTACAATCCTTTCTTATTTTATTTTCTGCAAGTGTGGCTATAATCATTAAAGGGAAGTCATCACAATGTTGGGAAGGAAACAACATGACTCCAAAGTCAAGGTTAAAATTCACAACTTAAAAATTTACTGTTCCGTTGCTTTTGAAACATTATATGTTGTTGTTAGTATTGCTAGCGAACATTATACCAAATATGCCTCCTAGGAAAACTATAAAAACCAATGTGCATGGAACTACAATGGTTTTGGATCCTCAAAAATGTCAAAATAAAAAATGCCAAGAAATGCTTTCTCTAATTACAAGGGAAAACTTTTATTCAAGAACGAGGATTTGAACCATAAATGGTTTTGTATAATGAAATTTGGACTTTTGTTCGGTCCATCGTTGGGAGTAATTTTGTGTCACTCCTAAAGAAAATGTAGTCAGTTTGGTAGTTTAAGAATTCTATGCCTCTTTTAAAGATCAAGAAGCGAGGAGATCGTATGGTGAAAAAAGGGGAACCGTTACAGTAAGAGGTAAAGAAGTACAGGTTACTCCTCGAGAAATATGTGAATTTTATAATGCCCCATACCATGAAAAAGATTTTTTAGATAACACTGATTTAAATATGTTTAAGAACATAGAAGAGAATGAAATTGTAAACTATTTAACCCAAGGAAGAGGTGTATGGAACTGTAGACTGGATTTTGTGTTACCAACTAACTTTGATCAGGCAATTATGTTCCCAGTAGCTAAGATGTGGATGCAACTAATTTGTACTAGAATAACTCATGCATTAAATGTCTCTAATGTAAATAATTTTCAAGCTATTTTATTGTAGGATATTTTGCAGAAAAAACTGATATGTATCGGAAGATGGATCAATCAAGATATGAAATGATGCATTCATAACCAAAAAGTTGGGGTTTTCTTTCCTCATCCTGTGACACCTTTATGCAGAAAAGCTAAAGTTCCAGTGGAAGACCATGAGCAATTCATGAAGCTGGCAAAGAGCTTAATTGGAGATTCCCTGTATACTCAATATGTTGAGGTTCAGAGAAAAAAATTACAGAGTGGAATAAAAGAACAAATCATAGAATGGATGTTCCAACATCATTAAAGAAAGAAAAAAAAAGATCGAAAAGAAACAAGTAAGATCACGAAAATAGATTGGATGATCACTGGATGCAAAAAGTAGGACCAGTAATTCAAGAATTTGCGCGGCAAAACAATATTAGAGAACCAAACTACCAACCAAATTTGCATATATTCGGATCATTCAACACTAGCTTCGAGGAGACAAGGAATGAGGGAGGAGGCGAAGAAGAGGACAAGGATTCTGTGCAAGAATTTCAAAGGGATGAAGACAATTATGATACGACATTCCAGCTGCAATATTCTATACCAAAGGGCCCATCATATGAAGCCCATCTCGACATGTACCTTTGACGGGTGAGAGCTTTGACAAAGGATACGGCTTAGGAAAAGGAAAAAAACCAATAGAAGGGGGCACTCGCCTCGTTTTGATGATTTGAACGATGATTAAACTTAATTTTTCATTTTCATTCTCTAGGACTATATTAATTTGGAATAATCTTTAATTTTTATTTTTAAGAGTAGGATTAATAATAGATTTTTGTTTTCTTTTCATTGTTGTTTTAAAATTGTTTGCGTAGAAACCTCACATGAAGAAGCACAACAATTTTGAACTTCCGATGATCAAATGAGGAAGCACCCACCAATAGCTTATGGAACTACCACGATTAATCAGGTAACTTCTTTCCTTATGCGTTTAGCGCTACACATTGAATGCAATGTGTTTTCTAAAATGTAGGGGAGAAACATAGGAAATTTGTTTTAATTTTTACTCTTTTATTTGATTTTTATTGTCAATTGTGTGCTTGAGCTTATAGAAATACAAGTGATTGGTTTGGAGCATGTATATAGGTTGATCGTATTTACTATATAAATTTGATATTATATTAAATGATTTTAAATTTTTTATTATTAGACTACTAAGTTCTATATTTTACACTGTAAATAGGCATTGAGTAATTGAATCTACATATGATATAGGAAATAAAGGGGAACGAGCATGCTAGTATGAATGATAAATTGTTGAATTTGTGATTATTTGGTTGATTAAATTTTTGAATATTGAGATACCTAGGGATGACCTATGGCATTGTTTGGTATACACCCACAGCAAAAAAACTAACCCTATTTATTAATCCTTAGTACCTATATTTGATCCAGAAAGCACTTCTTGATAAACCTTCATACAAAATCCGAGCCAACATTGTTAATTTATATGTTCCCTTTTTCTTTGGTCCTGAATTGCATGACTATAAACATCTAGTCATTCATATTGAGGGTTAAGTAGATACATTACGGTGATATTTTTTACAAATAGAGTGAAATAGGAAAGATTAGTTTGATAAAGTAATTATAGGTTAGCCAATATGTACAAAAAATAAAAATTCAAAAAAAAGAAAAAACGAGTAGAAAAAGTTCTTGAAAGTAAAAGAATTTGTGAATAAGAAATGTATATAAAAAGAAGAAAGAAAAGTGACAAAGTCACCAAAAATAGAGAAGACTTGTTCATTAGTGCACACAAACTTATGAGCTAGCCATAGTTGTTGTATTATTCTGTGATTTCCTTTAGAGAAATAAGGAAGGTGAGAGAAGGAGAATTAAGGCTGTGAGTAGGTAAGTGTCACTAAGGAGGAAGAATAGGGAACAATACGATGAGCCAAACTATTTTTGTGCTTGAAACTATTTGATGCTGACTGTTATTGAATTCCATACCTATCCCTATGTGATCTAGGTATACTTATTTACAAATTGACATCATATATAATAATTGCATTTATGACTATTTGTATTCTACTAAGATAAACAAATTACCTGTATAACTTATTGATGGGTCCTTACATTAGAAACTCTTAATGCTTGTATGCTTTGAAATATACTGAACTTAGGAGTTTGATATCAAAAGTGGTAAGTCAACTTATATCATGCCGAGATTATTTGTGAATATGAAACGTTTAGTCATATGCTCCAAAGCTAATAGTTGTACTATATTTGCTCAAGGGTCGTCTTTTCATTTACTACTTTTGTTTGCATTTCTTGAGGACAAGAAATGACTTAAGTGTGGGGGAGTTTGATCTGCCGTAATTTAGTGCAACAGATTAAAATAGTTTTCACATTTGAGGAGCTTGAATACAAGCACTTTAGTTATATTTTAGTTAAGTTTTTATTACTTTATTTAAATGCAATAAAATGAATAATTTGAGTCTTTTATTGACCTTAGGGGCTGGATAAGGCCTAAGGGTGAACTAATATGCTTTGTGAGTGTGTAAGAGACCATTGAAGGTGTGCTAACTTAACACTGGTCGTTGTGTTGCAACACAAAGAGATGTATGCCGCAACATAGGGAGTAGAATAGAAGAATTTCAAGATTGCCTTCGGTGTCGCGACATAGCCTGAGGATGTCGGGGCACACTCCTGAAGAATCCTTGAAGAATGAGCATACTGCCTTTGATGTCATGATACACGGCCTGGTGTGTCGCGACATCAACTCTGTATTAGAAATAATCACAAACTAGGGGCATTTTGGTCTGCAAAACCAAATATTAAGCACGTGAGCGGCAGCTGACTTAGGGTTAAGGATGACGTCTACTCTAAGTCCAAAAATCGACTCATTTAAAACATGTTATGGATGTCTTTTCATATTGTATAGTTTTCTTCATAGTTTTAGTCTTTAGTTTTCCCTTTTCTTAGGCCTTAGGTTTATTTCTTGTTTTGTTATTTGCTTTCATTGGGAGATCTGATCTGTGGAACTCAATCAAACTTCGTGGATTTGACATTATCTTTAAATACAATTCAAGCTTCTCCTAAACCTTAATCTTTTGATTCGTTATTCATGTATATTTTATATATCAAGTTTATCATCTTTATGACATCAATGAGGAAGTTATTCTTTTATGGGGTACTAGTAAAGGGTGTATGGTTAAATTAACTATTTTTAGGGCTCTCTTAATGGATCAGCTGTTTGGGAGAGGAAGAACATAAATCTTAGGCTTGACGACCCTAGGAAGTCATTTAGGTAGGAATTAACCCAAAATTGGTATAGCCTATCCGCAAACATGTTAGCCTCGAACTAGTCTGGACTGTGAGGTTGAGAGATAAGTAGTTCTTACCAACTCGTCATTCTGGTGGAAGATCGAAAGATCCTACTAGGGTATCAACTAGTTGATTGAACAAGCAACCCGAAGATACAACTAATTAGGGTTCGCGAAGCAAGGTAATCACCCTTGCTCAGATCTTACTAAGTTTCCATAACAAATCTTTCAAGTTTTCTATTTATATTATTTTATTTATTTAGGTATTAAAAAACTATATTTATGTCTAATCGTAATATAATTTATTTAAAGTACTAATTAGAGTTATTTGTGTTTAGGTTAGGATTAATTTAGTGCTCACCTCCCTTGGGTACGATACTCGGAGTACTCACCTACTTCGTTTTAACTATATTACAACTTTACCCTTATACTCGTGGATACTTGCGTATACTCTAGACATTGGTACATTTGGAGGCGATCAGGTGCTGAGCCATGTGGTCCCATAACATGGTTGTGTGCCTAACTATAAACAAAAAAATATATAGGATTTTTCGTATGTAATTTATCACCTTTTTTTACTTAAATCTGTTGTTAAAACTAAGTAATTGTTTGATAAATTAGTGAAATATGTGAAAATATGAAATTAGGACATAAAAATTATTAAAATGTGATTTTATGCTTTATTACATAGTTTTCATGCAATAAATGACTTATTTTATATTAATTTGAATATATATATTTTTTAAGACATAAAGTGGGCCATGTAAGATTAAATTAAATAATAAAACATAAAATTATATTTAATAATTAATTTCAAAATATTTCATTAATTATTTTGGTTTTAATTAATTAATTAAATTGGATAAATTTTATTATTTGGTCCTCTAACTTGTTGATTTGTTCTGGATAGGTCTAATAGCTTTGCTGGATTGTAAAACTGCCCAAATTGGAGACCAAGTCAACCCAATGTTCGGCTACACATGGCTGTCCATTTAAACCATTATTTGGTTTAATTACACAAGGTCCGACCACAATTTGAGGAGATTTGAAGAGGTTAACATCTACTATTTTTAGCAAACTATCTCCCTCTCCTTTCCTACAAATAAAACCCTCCCATTCCTTCATTGTTCATCCCTCAATCATTCCTCATTCCTTCTCATCATTCATCATTCTCTCTTTTCTCCAAATTCTCTTAGCCTTTTTTCATTCCCAAGCCTAACATCATCTCTTCATAGAGATTTTAGCAATTAAGCCTCTTGAATAACCCTTGGTTGGCCACCTTGGAGAGCCATTAGCAAATGAGCAAAGCAAAGGAACGAAGGAGCCTCGTCAGTCAGATTCTTAGGTGACAGCCACTCTGAATTTGGTTTAATCTTCTTTTTCTTTAATTTAATATAAAGATGTTTGCTATTTGGTCTTTGTTCTTGTTTACAACGATGTTAGTTTAATTTTATTTATGCTAGGATGATTGCTTTGATTAAATAATATTTATTTGATTCATGCTTATAATGTTTGTGCCTCAATTGATCATGCTTTCAATTAAAATGAAGTCTGTATTTCGTTCATATGTGATTGAAATGCACCTGAATTAGCTGAGCGAACCTGACCAGACAACGGCTAATGGACACATAATTGAAATATGTATGCTCAATTTAGATCTTGACTCGATTAAATTGTAGGTTGCATAACAACTCTGACCAAGCTCTGTTATCTGCATAGTTTTTAGATTTGTGTCATTAAATTGTTTAAAACCTGACACGTCCATGTTACCTGATACGAATGTTAAGAAACCCTTAGTAAATAAGGATCAGTAAAATGTGTATTTACTAAGTAAAGGATTCCGAAAGAACCTAATGTGGTTTCCAAACTCATGAAAGATCAAGTTGCCATGGAACGTTTTTCCGGATGTTATTAAGCATGTTGATAATAAATTTAGTTTAATTAAAGTAATTTTCCTAGTTTATTTATGTTATAATTGTTGCAAATTGTGTTTAATTTTACTAAAATCTATTTCATTCATATAGTTGCATACTTAGGATAATTTGCATTAGGGATCATTGCATTTAGTTTAGTATATTTTAATCACCACTTCTCAACTATATTGTGTTTTTATTTACCAAATTGTTAATATAATTTTACAAATTTAGTGACTTAGCACAAATACAATCCCCATGGAGACGATAACTTGATACCTACTTATTACTTGATAACGACTGTGTACACTTGCACAAACCTACGCGTTACAAGTTTTTGGCACCGTTGCCAGGGATTGTCAACTGCGGCCGTAGTCATTTTTTTTCGTGAATTATTTAATTTCAATTTTATTTATTTCTAACATTACTAACTTATTCTTTTTACTTTTTGTAATTTTCTTTTTAGGTGTTTATGAACATATATCAAATTATCGATTTACTCCCTATAGACCCTGAAATTGAGCGATCTTTCAGACAAAAGAAGACATGAACGAACAACTGAAAGACAAGTCAAGATGGACCTTGGAAATTAGAATCAAAACCAAGGTAATGAAGCCGATCATGTACGAAATCCTATCTTCATTGCCGATGATAGGGATCGATGCATCAGACAATATGCTGTGCCACTTTTCAGTGAGTTAAACCCAGGAATTAGAAGGCCAGATATTGAGGCAACCCAGTTTGAATTGAAACCAGTGATGTTTCAAATGCTACAAACGGTGGGTCAATTTAGTGGTATGCCCACGGAAGATCCACATCTCCACATTCGATTCTTTATGGAGGTGAGTGATTCAATTAAGATAGCCCGTGTGACTGAAGACGTACTGAGGTTGAAGTTATTTTCGTACTCGTTGCAAGATCGAGCATAAGCATGGCTCAATTCATTGCCACCAAGTTCCATATCTACATGGCAAGAATTAGCAGAGAGATTTTTGGTTAAGTATTTCCCACCTAGCAAAAATGCTAAGTTAAGGAACGAGATCACAACTTTCCAATAATTGAATGACGAGTCTTTGTATGAGGCTTGGGAGTGATTCAACGACTTACTTCATAAGTGTCCTCATTATGGGATTCCTCATTGCATCCAGTTGGAGGCATTCTATAATGGTCTCAATGCACATACAAGATTGATGGTTGATGCTTTCACAAATGGTGTAATTTTGTCTAAGTCGTATAATGAGGCTTATGAGATCATCGAGAGGATCGCGAGTAATAACTATCAATGGCCAACAAATTGAGCAACTTCAGGAAGACGTGTAGCCAGGGTTCATGAAGTTGACGCCCTCACTTCATTATCTCCTCAAGGATTGTCTATTTCCTCTATGATAAAACAGTTAACCGCTAATAGTACTAATAATTCTGCAGCTCAGCCACCAAGTCCGTTTGAAGTAGTTTCCTATGTGTACTGTGGGGAAGGTCATTCTTTTGAGAATTGTCCATCAAATCTTGAGTCAGTGTACTATGTGGGGAACCAATATCAAAATAGGAGTGGACAAGGACCCCAGTCCAACTTCTACAATCCTTCATGGTGTAATCATCCTAAATTTTCTTGAAGCAACCAAGGAAATGGACCGAACAATAAGTTATTGCAGCAAAGACCCATCCTATCTCAAGGGTTTAATCAGCAAGCTCCAAAACCATCTCAAGCTGAGGCATCAAACAGTTTGGAGAACTTGTTGAAAGCGTACATGGCAAAGAATTACGCTTTGATCCAAAGCCAAGCTTGGAAAACCAAGGAACCTTACCGAGCAATACTAATAATCCAAAAAATTTGGGTAAATAACATATCAAGGCAGTGGCATTGCAAAGTGGTAAAATTCTAGAACCCCGATTGATTGATGTCGAAGATAAGCCTGTTGAGAAGAATCAACCAGCTGTTGAAGTTCCTGTAACACCCCGAACCCGAGACCGTCACCGGAGTCGAACACGAGGTGTTAACAGACAAAAAAAAAATTTCCCAGACCCTGCCAATCTGCGTACTAGTCGCTTTAAAAATCATATCTTGAGTTAAGAAACTTGGAATCCAGTTCCGTAAATTTTCTCTGAAACTAGACTCATATGCCCATCTACATATTTGTTTCTAGAATTTTTGGTTGGGCCAATTAGTACAGTTTATTAGTCAAAGTCTCCCATGTTACAGGGATCGACTACACTGACCTTTGCGCATTACGACTTGGATATCTCCCTGTACAGGGCTTCAATACTGATGCCGTTTGTTTCTACAGAATCTAGACTCAGAGAGGAATCTATACATATATGGCTTGACTCCTAATTGTCTCTGGTTAATTTGTAATGAATTTCTAAATTCGAAACAGGAAATCCAGAAACCGTTCTGGCCCTGTCTCACAAGAACCTGAATATCTCTTAACATACTGTCCGTATGATTGTTTCGTTACTTTCCTATGAAAATAGATTCATCAAGGTTCGTTTACATAATTTATTCACTATTTAATTCCATTCGTACTATTTTTAGTGATTTTCCAAATCTACATCACTGCTGCTGTCAGCATCTGCCTTTAAGGTAGACTTTACCTATTTGATAGTTTCCATGATTCAACTAGCCTTTTTTGCATAAATAGCACAATTTATGATAGTGATTAACCATTCCCATGGCCAATCCTTGTCAAGCATATCCACACCTCTCTATAACCATATCCATACCAAATGATTATAACATTATACTCAAACATATATAAGCCATTTTCGCATGGCTATCCAAAATTATACAAGTCCAAAGGGTCCATGACCCACAACAAACGGGTAGTCCTATACATGCCATTTCGAAGTTCAACCAAAATTGTACCAAAAAGGGGGAGGCTTTGATAGTGTGGGCGACTTCGACTTCAAAATCCCGAGTCCGATAGCTGGAGAACCAAAATCTATAAAACAGAGGATCAAAGAAACGGAGTAAGCAATTTATGCTTAGTAAGTTTTGAGCAAGGAATTCCAGCACAGCAAAAGTATAGCATTCATATAGCTAAACGGATAATTTCATATGCACAAATTTTCGATATCATACTTGCTTCACATTACCAACCCTTATGTACATACACAAAAGATCAACTTAGCCAAAGGCCGGTAGCTCGTTTATCAACTGAGCGAATACTTATTTGTAAAGGCTCAACTAAATTCAAGCACATACGAAACATACCTCAATGTTGGGATGTTTCTAGAGTATTTACTGAAATTTTTTACAGCAAGATCATTCATTCCCAAATCACGTACCTTCGAAATTTAACCGGATATAGCTACTCGTTCAAATGCCTTCGGGACATAGCCCGGTTATAGTAACTCGCACAATTGCCTTCGGGACTTAACCCGGATTTAGTAACTCGCACAAATGCCTTCGGGCTTAGCCCGAAATTAGTATCTCGCACAAATGCCTTCGGATCTTAGTCCGGATATGGTCACTTAGCACAAAGCCTTCGGGACTTAGCCCGGACATCATTCAAATAACCATGCACATTTAACAGTAAATCATGGCACATTCGTATTTCATTTTCGTTAACAAAACTCAAACACAAGACACTTATCATTCTTGCAATTTCGGCTCAATAGCCACACACAAACAGCATGATTTTGATTTGCTTAAAACATGATCTAATCAAATCATAATTTAAGCTCTTTTACTCAAGAACTTACCTCGGGTGTTGTCGAACGATTCCGATAGCTATTCGACCACTTTTTCCTTCCCTTTATCGGATTTAGTTCCCCTTTGCTCTTGAGCTTAATTAAACAAATAAATTGATTTAATCATTTGAGCATCGAAAAGAGGAACACAAGGCACTTAGCCCATATTTATACATTAGACATTAAAGTCACATATGTACGGAATCATGAATCAAACTCAACATTTTAGCTAATTTTTCCCCCTTGGCCGAATTTTCTAAGCCAAGACAAAAGCATCAATATGCTTGCCTCTAACCGAATACATGCAACACCAATCTCCTTCCTATGGCCGAATATACATGTCTATGTTGGGGCCGATTTCAACACTTAATACATTCTACAAGTATGGTCACTTGTATTGACTAAACACCCTTTTGTTTCAAGTTCAAAACTTGGCTAATACACACATATATACACTAGTAAAGCATCCTCTCCCTTTCCATCAATTTAACACATGCATTACTCATTAATATACAAAAATTATATTCGGCCTTACCACACAACTTGCTAGCCGATTCTTCTCCATCTAGCAACCAATGCACATATGTGCTCACTCAAAAATGCTAAAAAGAAGATTCAAGAATCATCAATCCACCATCACATGCATCATTAACAAGCTTCATATTTAGCATGCAATGGCATTAACACAAAATCTACCTAGGCTGAATATCATCCCCATGACATAGCAAAGATTTGAACCATGGGATAATTAGAACTCAAGCTAGCAACTAAAAACATGCATGAATCTCATGGCACAACCTCAAACATACCTTGATCTAGATACAAGTATGGCCAAACCTCCTCCTAATCCTCTTCCAAACCAAACATGAAGCAAGAACTCCTTCCTCCTTCCTTAGAATTTTCGGCCAAATGAAGATGAAAAAGGAAGAACAAAATTTTCTCTTTCTTTTCTTTAACTCACGGCAATGGGGGGGGGAAACAACCACACACTTTTTTTTTGTTTTCATCATATTCCCTTTCATTATTTTATGCCCATGCTCCTTATTTTATTTTTTTCCACCCATGATGCACCAACACAACATGTCTATGACATGTCTTGCCCATCACACTTGGTCTACCATGCTTGTCATGGCCGGCCACTACTAATTAGGGGGGAATTTGACATGCAAGTCCCCCTTTTTATTTCATGCACTAATAGGTCCTTATGCTTCGACCTATCACATTTCAAAAATGTCGCACATAAGTCCTATTGACTAAATTCACATGCAATCGACTAAATCGAAGCTTGAAATTTTCACACATTCATAATTACATATTCTAGACAATAAATATCACATTCAAACATTTCGGTGACTCGGTTTAGCGGTCCCGAAACCACTTCCCGACTAGGGTCAATTTTGGGCTGTCACAACTCTCCCCACTTAAGAAATTTTCGTCCCCGAAAATCTTACCGGTAAATAGGTTTGGGTATCGTTCTTTCATCGAGCTCTCGGTTTCCCAAGTAGCTTCCTCGATCCCGTGTTTGAGCCATAACACCTTAACTAACGGAACCCTTTTGTTTCGCAACTCTTTCACTTCACGAACTAGGATACGAATCGGTTCTTCTTCATAACTCAAGTCAGATTGAATTTCAACTTCTGAGGGATTAATCACATGTGACGGATCGGATCTATAACGTCGAAGCATCGAAACATGAAAGACATCGTGAATCTTTTCAAGTTTAGGGGGCAAAATCAATCTATACGCAACCGGACCAACTCGTTCGGAGATTTCGTACGGCCCAATGAATCTCGGGCTCAACTTGCCCTTACGGCCAAATCTGAGTACCTTTTTCCAAGGCGAAACTTTAAGAAACATTTATCTCCCACCTGATATTTAATGTCTTTTCGTTTCAAATCCGCATACGATTTTTGACGATCTGTGGCTGCTTTCAGACTTTCACGGATTACCTTTACTTTCTGTTCGGCATCCTTAATCAAATCAACTCCGAAAATTTTACTTTCACCGAGCTCGGTCCAAAACAATGGTGTACGGCATTTACGACCGTACAAAGCCTCGTAAGGTGCCATCTTAATACTTGATTGAAAACTATTGTTGTAAGCGAATTCAATCAAAGGTAAATACCGTTCCCATGAACTACTGAACTCGAGGATGCAACATCTCAACATATCCTCAAGTATCTGAATTATCCGCTCAGATTGACCATCGGTTTGGGGGTGAAAAGCAGTGCTAAAATGCAGCTTGGTACCCAAAGCTTCTTGCAATTTCCTCCAAAATCGTGAGGTGAATCTCGGATCTCTATCCGACACGACAGAAATAGGTATCCCGTGTAATCTCACAATCTGAGAAAGATACAATTCGGCTAGTTTATCCAATGAAAAATCCGTACGTACGGGGATAAAGTGAGCCGACTTAGTCAGTCTATCAACAACAACCCAAATCGCATCCTTCTTACTTGCTGACAATGGCAGTCCGGACACAAAGTCCATTGTGACTCGATCCCATTTCCACTCGGGTATCATGATCGGCTGAAGTAATCCTGAAGGCACTTGATGTTCTGTTTTCACTTGTTGACATATTAAACATCTCGAAACAAAGTCGGAGATGTCTCGTTTCATACCATGCCACCAAAACCAACGTTTCAAGTCGTTGTACATTTTCGTACTCCCCGGGTGAATTGACATTCGGCTACAATGGGCTTCGTTCAGAATCATCGAAATGAGTTCCGAATTCCTTGGAACGCACAAACGACTTCTGAACCTCAAACAATCATCATCATCAATTTGAAACTCCGATTCCTTGTTCGGAAGACACTCAGCCCGTTTTGCAACCAATTCATCATCAACTTTCTGGGCTTCACGAATTTGATGAATCAATAATGGTTTGGCTTTTAATTCAGCTACTAACACATTGTCGGGTAGAATAGACAAGTGCACATTCATCGCTCGTAAAGCAAACAGTGATTTTCGGCTTAAGGCGTCAGCAACCACATTAGCCTTTCCGGCTCAAGCCAACGTCTTTGTCGTAGATTTAAGTCTCTTTGAGTCATCAAATATTTGAGACTTTTTGTGATCCGAAAATACATGGCACTTTTCACCAAATAAGTAATGTCGCCATATTTTTAAAGCAAATACGATGGCAGCTAGTTCAAGATCATGGGTCGGATAATTTTTCTCATGTGGCTTTAATTGTCTCGATGCATAGGCCACCACTCGACCTTCTTGCATCAATACGCAACCCAACCCAAGTAGGGATGCGTCACTATAAATGACAAACTCTTTGCCTGATTCGGGTTGCACTAAAATTGGAGCTTCAGTCAAATAAGTTTTCAGTTGATCGAAACTTTTCTGACATTTCTCCGTCCATTCGAACTTAACATCCTTTTGAAGTAGCTTCGTCATTGGTGTGGCTATCATCGAGAAACCTTTGACAAATCGTCGGTAATAACCGGCGAGCCCCAGGAAGCTCCGAACTTCGATAATATTTCTTGGAGGTTTCCAGTTAAGTATGGCTGAAATTTTGTTCGGGTCAACTCGAATACCCGATGCGGATACCACGTGACCCAAGAAGCTAACCTCTCTTAACCAGAACTCACACTTACTGAACTTAGCATATAACTGCTTATCCCGCAAAATTTGCAACACTAGTCTCAGGTGCTCAGCATGTTCGGTCTCATCTCTTGAATAGACCAAGATGTCATCAATGAACACAACTACGAACCGATCCAAATATGGTCTGAAGATCCGATTCATCAAATCCATAAATACCGCAGGGGCATTAGTGAGCCCAAACAGCATCACTAAGAATTCGTAGTGACCATATCTCGTTCTGAAGGCAGTTTTGGGTATGTCCGAATCTCGAATTTGCAACTGATAATAGCCCGATCTCAAATCTATTTTTGAGAACACTGAGGCTCCCTTCAGTTGGTCGAACAAATCATCGATACGCGGTAACGGATATTTGTTCTTTATCGTCACTTTATTCAGTTGACGATAGTTAATGCACAACCTCATGGTTCCGTCCTTCTTTTTCACGAACAATACTGGTGCACCCCAAGGTGAGAAACTTGGTCGAGCAAAACCTCTATCCGTCAATTCTTGCAACTGAGCTTTCAACTCTTTTAACTCGGTTGGTGCCATACGATACGGAGCCATCGAAATCGGCGTAGTCCCAGGTACAAGCTCAATACCAAACTCTATCTCCCTAACAGGTGGTAAACCCGGTAATTCTTCAAGAAAAACATCCGGGTATTCACAAACCACCGGCACAAATTCGGGTTTCTTTTTCTAATTCTTTGTCATCAAGTACATACGCAAGGTATGCTTCGCACCCTTTTCTTACATATTTCTGGGCCAACATTGAGGATATTACAGCTGGCAACCCATCCAAGTCCGTAGACTCAACTCGGATTACTTCATTATTTGCGCACCTCAATTCAATAGTCTTGCTTTTGCAATTCACAACCGCATCATGCACGGTCAACCAATCCAACCCGAGAATAACATCAAATTCATTAAATGGCAAAAGCATCAAGTCCGCCGGAAAACAGGAACCTCGAATTACTAGGGGACATTTCTTACACACTTTGTCGACAAGCACGTAACGACCCAAGGGATTTGACACCCGAATTACGAACTCAGTAGACTCAATAGGTAAAGTCTTACTGGATGCTAAGGTTTCACATATGTAAGAATGAGTAGAACCGGGGTCAATCAAAGCAATTACATTAGTATCAAAGAGAGTAAAAGTACCGATAATAACATCAGGCGAAGAAACATCCTCGCGGGCACGTATAGCATAAGCTCTAGCAGGCGCACGAGCCTCGGATCTGGTCGTAGCATCTCTAGATCCTCTCTGACCACCACCAGCATTGCCCGTATTTCCAGATGGTCTACCTCGAGCAGTGGTAGCACCCGGTTTCCCACTCTGATTTACATTCTGTTCAGACAACCTCGGGCAATCTTTAATGAAGTGGTCAACTGATCCGCACTTGTAACAGGAGCGGTCAGGGAATCTACAACTCCCCGAATGCCATTTACCGCAATATCGACATTTCGTTCTGTCTCGACGTTCATTCCCAACACTGGCGAACGAAGTGCCTCGTGTACCCACAGGGGGTCGATCACGATCTCGTCTAAAAAGGCCCGAAGTGCCTCTCGACCAGCCCACATCATCTCGAAATTTCTTCGATGCCTGTTGAAGAGACTTTCCCGAAGATCTTTTACGAAACTCTCCAGTTCCCACATCAACTTTTTGTTTTTCTTTTCTAAGCTCTTCGGCTTTACAAGCTTGCTCGACAAGTACTACGAACTCTCGTATTTCAAGAATGCCAACGAACATTTTTATATCTTCATTCAGCCCATCCTCGAAGCGTCTACACATGATAGCCCCGGATGAAACACATTCCCGAGCGTATCTACTAAGTCTAACAAATTTTCGCTCGTAATCAGTAACTGACATAGAACCTTGCTTAGGCTCAAGAAATTCCTTCCGTTTTTGATCAACAAATCTCTGACTGATATACTTTTTCCGAAACTCAGTTTGGAAAAACTCCCAAGTTACTTGCTCTTGGGGCACAACAGAAGTCAGAGTACTCCACCAATAGTAGGCAGAATCGCGTAGCAAGGAGATAGTACACTTTAGGCATTCATCGGGTGTACAAGATAGCTCATCGAGTACCCGGATAGTGTTGTCCAACCAAAATTCAGCTTGCTCGGCATCATCGCTGTCCGTAGCTTTAAATTCAGTAGCCCTATGTTTTCGGATTCTGTCAACTGGGGGCTTATTTGACCTTATTTGGTCAGTTTCCGGAGGTATTGTAGGTGTGGGGGTGGTATTTGCCGGGAATGGAGGTTGTGGAACAGCCGTATTAGTTCGAATGTATTGGTTGAACCAATCATTTAACACGCTATAGAAAGCTTGTCTAGCTTCATCATTCGGGTTACTAGCATTAGGTTGAGAGTCCGCCGGCGCTGTCCCTTGTGCGGGAGCAGGCGCTACACTCTCAAGATCATCAGCTACCACTCGGTCGGGATCGGGATCCATTACTATAAATAAACACATTTGCAAATGTCAGAAATCACCACACTATCAAATAATCACATAAAATGGCATGTATAGCTAGACCCAACGCATTACGGTAGTCCTAGAATCGACTAAACCTGGCTCTGATACCAATCAAATGTAACACCCCGAACCCGAGACCGTTACCGGAGTCGAACACGAGGTGTTAACAGACTTAAAAAAAAAATTCCCAGACACTGCCAATCTGCGTACTAGTCGCTTTAAAAATCATATCTTGAGTTTAGAAACTCGGAATCCAGTTCCGTAAAATTTCCCTGAAATAAGACTCATACGCCCATCTACATATTTGTTTCTAGAATTTTTAGTTGAGCCAAATAGTACAGTTTATTAGTCAAAGTCTCCCATGTTATAGGGATCGACTACACTGACCTTTTCGCATTACGAATTGGATATCTCCCTGTACAGGGCTTCAATACTGATGCCGTTTGATTATATAGAATCTAGACTCAGAGAGGAATCTATACATATATGGCTTGACTCCTAATTGTCTCTGGTTAATTTGTAATGAATTTCCAAAGTCAGAACAGGAAATCCAGAAACCGTTCTGGCCCTGTCTCACAAGAACCTGAATATCTCTTAACATACTGTCCGTATGATTGTTTCATTACTTTGCTATAAAAATAGATTCATCAAGGTTCGTTTACATAATTTATTCACTATTTAATTCCATTTGTACTATTTTTAGTGATTTTCCAAATCTACATCACTGCTGCTGTCAGCATCTGCCTTTAAGGTAGACTTTACCTATTTCATAGTTTCCATGATTCAACTAGCCCTTTTTGCATAAATAGCACAATTTATGATAGTGATTAACCATTCCTATGGCCAATCCTTGTCAAGCATATCCACACCTCTCAATAACCATATCCATACCAAATGATTATAACATTATACTCAAACATATATAAGCCATTTTCGCATGGCTATCCAAAATTATACAAGTCCAAAGGGTCCATGACCCACAACAAACGGGTAGTCCTATACATGCCATTTCGAAGTTCAACCAAAATTGTACCAAAAAGGGGGGGCTTTGATAGTGTGGGCGACTTCGACTTCAAAATCCCGAGTCTGATAGCTGGAGAACCAAAATCTATAAAACAGAGGATCAAAGAAACGGAGTAAGCAATTTATGCTTAGTAAGTTTTGAGCAAGGAATTCCAGCACAGCAAAAGTATAGCATTCATATAGCTAAACGGATAATTTCATATGCACAAATTTTCGATATCATACTTGCTTCACATTACCAACCCTTATGTACATACACAAAAGATCAACTTAGCCAAAGGCCGGTAACTCGTTTATCAACTGAGCGAATACTTATTTGTAAGGGCTCAACTAAATTCAAGCACATACGAAACATACCTCAATGTTGGGATGTTTCTAGAGTATTTACTGAAATTTTTTACAGCAAGATCATTCATTCCCAAATCACGTACCTTCAGAATTTAACCGGATATAGCTACTCGTTCAAATGCCTTCGGGACATAGCCCGGTTATAGTAACTCGCACAATTGCCTTCGGGACTTAACCCGGATTTAGTAACTCACACAAATGCCTTCGGGCTTAGCCCGGAATTAGTATCTCGCACAAATGCCTTCGGATCTTAGTCCGGATATGGTCACTTAGCACAAAGCCTTCGGGACTTAGCCCGGACATCATTCAAATAACCATGCACATTTAACAGTAAATCATGGCACATTCGTATTTCATTTTCGTTAACAAAACTCAAACACAAGACACTTATCATTCTTGCAATTTCGGCTCAATAGCCACACACAAACAGCATGATTTTGATTTGCTTAAAACATGATCTAATCAAATCATAATTTAAGCTCTTTTACTCAAGAACTTACCTCTGGTGTTGTCGAACGATTCCGATAGCTATTCGACCACTTTTTCCTTCCCTTTATCGGATTTAGTTCCCCTTTGCTCTTGAGCTTAATTAAACAAATAAATTGATTTAATCATTTGAGCATCGAAAAGAGGAACACAAGGCACTTAGCCCATATTTATACATTAGACATTAAAGTCACATATGTACGGAATCATGAATCAAACTCAACATTTTAGCTAATTTTTCCCCCTTGGCCGAATTTTCTAAGCCAAGACAAAAGCATCAATATGCTTGCCTCTAACCGAATACATGCAACACCAATCTCCTTCCTATAGCCGAATATGCATGTCTATGTTGGGGCCGATTTCAAAACTTAATACATTCTACAAGTATGGTCACTTGTATTGACTAAACACCCTTTTGTTTCAAGTTCAAAACTTGGCTAATACACACATATATACACTAGTAAAGCATCCTCTCCCTTTCCATCAATTTAACACATGCATTACTCATTAATATACAAAAATTATATTCGGCCTTAGCACACAACTTGCTAGCCGATTCTTCTCCATCTAGCAACCAATGCACATATGTGCTCACTCAAAAATGCTAAAAAGAAGATTCAAGAATCATCAATCCACCATCACATGCATCATTAACAAGCTTCATATTTAGCATGCAATGGCATTAACACAAAATCTACCTAGGCCGAATATCATCCCCATGACATAGCAAAGATTTGAACCATGGGATAATTAGAACTCAAGCTAGCAACTAAAAACATGCATGAATCTCATGGCACAACCTCAAACATACCTTGATCTAGATACAAGTATGGCCAAACCTCCTCCTAATCCTCTTCCAAACCAAACATGAAGCAAGAACTCCTTCCTCCTTCCTTAGAATTTTCGGCCAAATGAAGATGAAAAAGGATGAACAAAATTTTCTCTTTTCTTTTCTTTAACTCACGGCAATGGGGGGGAAACAACCACACACTTTTTTTTTGTTTTCATCATATTCCCTTTCATTATTTTATGCCCATGCTCCTTATTTTATTTTTTTCCACCCATGATGCACCAACACAACATGTCTATGACATGTCTTGCCCATCACACTTGGTCTACCATGCTTGTCATGGCCGGCCACTACTAATTAGGGGGGAATTTGACATGCAAGTCCCCCCTTTTTATTTCATGCACTAATAGGTCCTTATGCTTCGACCTATCACATTTCAAAAATGTCGCACGTAAGTCCTATTGACTAAATTCACATGCAATCGATTAAATCGAAGCTTGAAATTTTCACACATTCATAATTACATATTCTAGACAATAAATATCACATTCAAACATTTCAGTGACTCGGTTTAGCGGTCCCGAAACCACTTCCCGACTAGGGTCAATTTTGGGCTGTCACAGTTCCTACACCAAAAGAATCAGAATCTGCAAAGTCTGACAAGGTAAACCCTAACTTAGTGAGTTCAGATATTTTAACATCTTCTTTGGATGCAGATTTACCTAATCAGAAAAGTTGTTCTGTTCAACCGAAAGTTCCATCACCTCCATATTCGCAAAGATTACAGCAAAACAAGCAGAAACATAGGGTGAAATTCAAGAAGTTTTTGGATGTTCTAAAGTAGTTACACATCAATATTATGTTGGTGGAGGCTTTAGAACAAATGTTGAATTATGTGAAGTTTATGAAGGTGATAGAGGGTTGCGCGCAGACCAAGATCGAGTTGTCAAGTCACGAGAAACTCCTACGAAGGCTCTAAATGAATCAGATCTGAAAACAAAACAACAATTAAGATTAAATTAATCAAACTGAAATCAAATCCCCAAAAACAACTAAGAACAGCCAAGAAACAAAGAACTTAAGAATAAATGGTTTTCGGAATGCAAGAACGCAAAAATCGATCTCCAAGATTGATTCCCCAACCAGCCGAATCTTTTAAAGGACACCAAAACCCAAAAACAAATCAAAACATCAGATTGGTAATGGAATTTAAAAGTTGTTACGGCAAGAAGGAAAGAAAGAAATCGATGGAATAAAACAATTCGGGAAGTGAACAAAGATTGCGATTCTGCCCAATTGAACTCCCAAGATGGTTTCCCCCAAATTACAGCAATCGAATGCACCTAAGAAGATTAAAGATGAATCGACAAGAACCCTAGAAATTGAGGATTTTTAGGCCGACTATGTGCTGCCAATAAGAGGAGAATTAACCGAATCTTTAAGATTGAAAGAGGCTAAAAAAACAAGAAGAGCAATTAAATCAATAACGATAATCGGCACAAACAGAAACTAAAAGAAAATTGATCAGCAAGAAAACAAATTAAAAGTCCTAAGAAGCCTTGAAATCCCGAAAGATTTCACAACTCCCTTCAATCGGCTCTAATCTCCCCTCCAAAGAATATCAATGGCAAGAAGAAGGCTGAAGATGGCTCCCACAATCAAAAGATTGTTAAAACAACTTCTAAAGAAAACTCAAGAGAGAATTCTTGGAGAAAAACTCAAAGAGAATTCTGCACTCAACAAATCTGAAATTTTGATATATTTCTAAGTAGTGAGTACAAGGGGTGGCCGACCATCCTTTAAATAGGCCTTAAACTAATCCTAATCTCATTAGGAAACTTAAAAATTAAACCTAATTAATAAAAATAATAAAGGAAATTCAGCCATGCACTTAAATGGACTGTTTTGGGCCGAATTTAACATGTAATATTCCTATAGCCTAAAAATTAAATTAACAATTAAAATGTTTACAAATTGGGCCCTTTGACAATTTGGCCTAATTTTCAACTAAGTATGTGTGGATTTCTTGATTGGGCTTGGTATCTTCTTATTGGGCCCCGCCTTCAAGAATTTGGGCTTGTGATCCATCTCTTACCGAAATTGGGTCGTTGATGCTTGTAACGAAGATCCAATACGTTTTGGTTGCAAGATTCGGTTTCTTGGACCAAGATTTCCAAGATTTGAAATCTTGATTTTCTTGATTCTTGAAATCGCTCCAAACAGCAAAATTGGGCCAATATTCAGTTTCTTGATTTTCTCGTTCATCGTGTACGCATCTAAGGCCTTGCTAACAAACTCCTGAATGGTCCCATTTAGTTTGGAACGCATTTTTCGGGCCTTTGATCTCGTTATTGGGCCTTGTGGTAATTTGAGCCCATCACATTCTTGAACTTGAGTTGGGCCTTTATGACTCGTATCAGAAGGATATACAGTCCAAGAAGAAACGACTGAGTGAGCATGAGACTGTTGCCTTGATAAAGGAGTGCAGTGCATTCTTGCAGAACAAATTGCCACCGAAATTGAATGACATAGGAAGCTTTACTATACCCTGTAACATTAGTGAATCTTACTGTGGTAAAGCTTGGTGTGACTTAGTTGTGAGTATCAACTTGATGCCTAAGTCTATTTTCAAGATGTTAGGGATAGGTGAAGTAAGACCTACAACTGTGACACTTCAGCTAGTAGATTGATCTTTAGCATACCTCAAAGGAAAGATCGAGGATTTTTTGGTAAGAGTCGATAAATTTATTTTTCCTACTGATTTCATTGTATTAGATTTTGAAGCAGACAAGGAAGTGTTGATCATCCTTGAGAGACCTTTCTTAGCCACAGGAAGAACGTTAATTGATGTGCAGAAAGGAGAACTCACCATGCGAGTTCAAAATGATCAGGTAACCTTTAACATTCTTAAAGCGATGAAATTTCCCGAACCAACAGAGGAGTGTTCAGTTATGGAAGAGATAGAAGCCTTGGTTTCTATAGAAAGCAATTTTAAAGAAGATCCATTAGAGAAAGCCTTAGATCTTGACCTTTGGAGGATGAAGAAGGTGAAGAAAACATGGCTTTGATGGAAGCCAATCCAAGAAATTTTATTCAATCCACATGGTTTGAACCGTTGGAGTTGGAAGTCAGAGAATTTGTGCAACCCAAGTTGTCAATTGAAGAACCACCTAAACTTGAACTCAAATTACTTCCTTCCCATTTGAAATACATTTATTGAGGTGATTGTTCTACTTTGCCTATGATCATTTCAGTAGAACTGACGAAAGATCAAGAGGAGCAACTAATTGTTGTTCTAAAGAAATTTAAGAAAGCAATTGGTTGGACCATAGTTGATATTCGAGGTACAAACCCTTCTTTTTGCATGCATAAATTCATTTTAGAAGAAGGTGAAGAGCTCAAATTGATGGGAAAAGGAGGCTCAATCCTATTATGAAAGAAGTTATGAGAAAGGAAGTGATCAAATGGTTAGATGCAGGAATCATCTATCCTATTTCAGATAGTTCGTGGGTAAGTCTGGTGCAGTGTGTGTCGAAGAAAGGTGGAATCACGATTGTTGAAAATGAGCTTAACTAGTTAATTCCAACAAGAACTATTACTGATTGGAGAATCTGTAATGATTATAGAAAGTTGAACAAAGCCACTCGGAAAGACTATTTTCCGTTGCCTTTTATGGATCAGATGTTAGATCGACTGGCAGGTAATGAATTCTATTGTTTTTAGATTGCTATTCAGGATATAACCAAATAGTTGTAGCCCCGGAGGACCAATATAAAACAACCTTTACTTGTCCATACAATATGTTTGCTTTTAGGTGAATGCCTTTTGGTTTATGCAATGCACCAGCAACTTTTCAACGATGCATGATGGCAATATTTACTAATACGGTTGAAAATTTTGTTGAGGTTTTCATGGATGATTGTTTTTTGGTAACACTTATGATATCTGTTTGAGTAATTTGACTAAGGTACTGAAGAGATTCGAAGAGACGAATCTTGTCCTTAATTGGGAAAAATGTCATTTTATGGTCAAGAAAGGGATTGTCTTAGGTCATAAAATCTCAAAAAAAGGAATTGAAAGGTGGACGTAATTGAAAGATTATCAGCCCCAATGAATGTGAAAGGAATTAGAGGTTTCTTAGGCCATGTCGATTTTTATTGAAGGTTTATCAAAGATTTCTCAAAAATTTCTAAACTGTTGTGTTTGTTGATAGAGAAAGATACAGTGTTTGATTTTAACAAAGCATGTTTGGAAGCTTTTGAAGAGCTAACGAAACGATTAATCTTAGCCCCAATAATCGTTACACATGATTGAAACTCACCTTTTGAGTTGATGTGCGATGCAAGTGACTATGCCGTTGGAGCTGTGATGGGTCAAAGAAGAAATAAAGTGTTTCACCCTATTTACTATGCAAGTAGAACTTTGACTGGAGCATAACGCAATTATACGGTAACCCAAAAGGAACTCTTCGCTATAGTTTTTGCTTTTGACAAATTCTGCTCATATCTTATAGGTACAAAAGTTACAGTATTTACTAACCATGCAACCATTAAATACTTGTGCACGAAGAAAGATGCAAAACCAAGGCCAATTCGTTGGATACTTTTACTCCAAGAATTTGACCTTGAGATCCGAGACAGAAAATGTGTCAAAAATCAAATAGTTGATCATCTGTCAAGGTTGGAGCAAGATGAGGTAACTTAGTCATGTGTGCCTATGAACGAGAATTTCTCAGATGAACACTTATTTATGGTAAATCAAATTCATGAAATACCCTGGTTTGTTGATTTTGCCAATTATCTTGCATGTGGAATAATTCCTCGAGAAATGACATACCAACAAAGGAAAAAATTCCTTCATGATAGTCGGTATTACCTTTGGAAGAATCCGTTTTTGTTTAAGCAATGTGCAAATAATATAATCTAAAAGTGTGTAGCTGAAAGCGAGATTGCTAAAATCTTGTATCATTGCCATTCATCTCCAAGTGGGGGACACTTTGGTGGTTCACATACTGCAGCAAATATTTTGCAAGCAGGTTTCTTTTGGCCTACACTATTTAAAGATACTTATGCTTATGTGAAGAACTGTGATAAATGCCAAAGGACTGGAAATATATCAAGGAGGAATGAGATGCCCTTGACAAACATTTTAGAGATTGAATTGTTCGATGTATGGGGCATTGAGTTCTTAGGCCTGTTTCTTTCTTCGTATGAGAACAAATACACCTTAGTTGCTATGGACTATGTATTCAAGTGGGTTGAAGCTGAAGCATACCCTACAAATGATGCTAAGGTAGTCATGCGATTCCTACATAAGCATGTGTTTACACGATTTGGGACACCAAGAGTTATTATTAGTGATGAAGGTTCTCACTTTTTAAACAAATGGCTTAAGTGGTTGCTTGACAAATACGATGTGAAGCACAAGATGTCTACTACCTATCACCCCCGGTCTAATGGGAAAGTTAAAAGAGTCAATCGCAAAATCAAAGGTATCGTTGAAAAGGTAGTACACCCTAGCAGAAAAGATTGGTCTTAAAGGCTCGATGATACATTATGGGCCTATCGAACAACATTTAAGACTCTGTTAACAATGACTCCTTATCGGTTAGTATTTGGAAAGGCATGTCATTTGCCATTATAGTTGGAGAATAAAGCTCACTGGCTTTGAAGCAGTTAAACTTTGATCTTAAGCACGCTGGTGAGAGAAGGATGTTACAACATGATGAGTTGGAAGAGCTGAGGTTGTTTTCCTATGAGAATGCCAAAATGTGTAAAGAAAGATCAAAGAGATGGTATGATAGTCATATACAACCTCGCGAGTTTAAAGAGGGTCAGAAGGTTTTGTTGTTTAATTCAAGGTTGAAGTTATTTCCTGGGAAGCTTAAATCCCAATGGAAAGGACCTTATACCATCTACCGAGTTTATCCTTATGCAGCTATTGAATTATACAACAATTATGGAGGTATATTTAAAGTTAATGGTCAACGTCTCAAACATTACTAGGATGGTGAAGTGGAGGGAGTTGAATCCTCGCTAAAATTAACAGACCTTTAATTTTTCATGAACTCATTTTGTAAATAAATAATTAGAACTTATTTTCTTAACTTATTACAATTAAGTAATTCTATCTAAGGAGATTGGAACTTAAGCGGGACTGCTGTGATCCCTCTAACCTTTCCTGGGAAATAATTTAATGTAATTTGTTAAGAGGAAATTTGCTAATTAAGACTTAATTTTTTTAAAATTTCATTTGTTCTGTTTAAATTTCAAATTTTTATGTTAATAAAGGGGGTCAAAGTTGGCCTAAGTACTAATCAGTTTTTTTAGTAAAATATAGTCTGAGTTTGAGGCCCAAGACAGCAAAAAGGAGGGAAAAATTCATGCCTTGCTGTCATACCCATTGCTTGCCGCCCAAATAACCCTAATGTAGCTAATTTTTTGCTATATGTTGCCCTAATTTTTCTGATATAAACCTCTTTTCATTCTATTAATCTTCATATCCCTCAAAGCAATTTGCTTACACCCTAAAAATCCCTAAATCTTCCTTTTGTACCATCAACCTCAAATCTTGAAAGAAACCCTAATTCTCTTCCCTTTTTGCCAAAATTCCCTTTTGCCGTCGCAAGATTTTTGCCGTAGCAAGTTCTACCCACTTTGCCGATTTTTCTTTTCTCTCTTGTGCAGAAACTTTGTCCAAATTTTGGGAAAAGATACCATGCCTCGCAAAAGAACCATACCTTCAAAGACTACTCCTAAAAACCCAATTTTGATCTATGAAGAAGTGAAAGAGAGATTTTATTCAATCTTCAAGCATCAACCTATGATTTCGGAAAAAGGTTTTGACTTGAATAGTAATGATTTGATGGTTGTTCCTATACCAATTAGAAAGAAAATCAATGCTCTCAAGTGGAAATGATTTTGTGATGCTCATTCACTTCTCGATGATGAACTACTTCGAAAATTCTATGCTAGTTTGATTATGCAAGATGCTATTTAAGTCATCATTCGAAAGAAAAAGGTACCTCTTACTTCTAAGTCCATCAATGATTTGTTTAATTTACCTAATGTTGAAGAAGATGAGTACTACCCTATGATGAACAATATCAATTGGGATTTTCTTCAACAATTTCTCGATGTTGTGACAAATCGAGGATCCCAATGGATTATAAGAAAGTATGGGAGCCATTCTTGTCGAAGAGAATACTTAAATGAGTAGCAAAGGTATGGTTTTATTTTGTTCGCTATAGTTTTATGCCTATCTCACATAGTTCCACCATCTCCATGGAATGAATGCTTTTGTTATATGCAATTTTGACAGAAAAGTCCATTAATGTTAAGAAAATTATCCTCAAGGAGATTCACAATTGTGCTAAACAAAAGGCAGAAAGTGTTTATTTCCCATCATTAATCACTTCACTTTGCTTAAAGGCCTGTGTTAAAACACTAGCAAATCTGAATGGGTGATATGTTCAAGGATGCATTATGAATTATGATCTTGAAAGATTAGTAGAGAGGGTGCATGAACTGAATCAAGGCGAGCAAGAAGAGCCAACTGAGCCGGATACAGAGGAGTCAACTGATGGAACTGAAACTGAAGCTAATTCAGTCACAGACACTAAAGAGGAACAATGTAATAAGGAAATGAACATTCCTGAACCAAGGATTGAGCCAAAAGAAGAACCAGTTAAGCTAAGTGATGAACCTGAATATACAACTTCCATGCCGACTTCTGCAAGTACTTTAAGGAAATCAGAGTTGTCAATTTTGATGGATATGTACAAGTTCATGCACAATCAACAACAAACTTACTAGAAATGTGAAAAAATTAGAGATGACTCAATTCGAAATACTTTTAAGAATATCTCTAATACTTTTATTCCTGAGTTCCTAGATGCTATCTTTGAGACATGGACAGAAGATACTGATGATGCAAGCAGAAATGGAGCTAAAGAAGACAAGAGGAATAAGTCAGAAAAATAAAAAGGGGATTCTTGTCTTGTTATTTATTTAATTATTTTTAGGTTTTTAGGAATTTATTTTTTTTGTAATTAGAATTTAATTTCTACAGAATAAAACATAGCAAGCATGAACAAACTTAACACTTCTTTAGAAAGAGTAAGACTAAGTGATGTGGTAATGGGAATGAACATGTCTAGGATTGGGTTATTAGGGAAGACTTGGTATTTAAGCAGTCTTAATGACTTACCTCTCTTTCTTTACAACCTTACCTGGTGTTCAGTTTTCATTCATTACTTTGTTTGTGCAATGAGGAAATTGCTTCTTTTTAAAGGGGGTAAGGCAAATAAATTGCTCAAACAATTTTAAAATTTTTTCAAGCATGCTTCAATTATTTCTTTCATAAGTATGTTTTAATAAATGAATGTTTAGAGGTATTTTTTTTGTTACTGAGATAGTTTGTATGCAAGTATGAATGATGATTTTATCTAAGTGAAACTATGTTATCATGAAGAATGGAATGCTTGTATGGTCTTAGCTTTAGTAATGTTTACCATGAAAACTTAGTTTCTTTTGAGATTAGACATGCATGAAGGTTTATATCTTTAGAATTGACTTAGTAACTTTCTTGAGGCGAAATCCTAGGGGACATAAAAATCTAAAATGATATAGGCACTATTTCTTTGGACCGTTTAAGCTTTTTTAAGCCAACCCTATGATATTAGACCCTTGAAACTGTAATTTTGAGCTTAAAGGCCTGTTTTTGCAATGAACCTACATTATAAGCCAGTTACCATCTTTTTAAAATTATCCTAATTTTGTGCACCTATCTTAACTAAATTTGTCTTGGAAATCAACATTTGAGGAAATTTTCATAAAGATGTATGTGCTCTTGCTTAAAAAAAAAGAGCAAAGAAAAGTTCGCTTAGTCTTCAAAAGGGAAAAATATATGAGCTTGAGTACAAAATAAGCTTGGGGGTGTTCCAAAGGTTCACTTAAAGAAAAAGGTTGTATTACAAGAAAACCAAGACAAAGTTAAAGGTTAAGACTTTTAAAACCGAAATGTCCCATCTCTTAAAATCCCTACCTTTAACTGAGCCCCATTACAACCTTATAAAAGACTTATTGATTTGTTGATTATGTCACCTACATTAGTGGAGAGGAAGTCCTAAGTTCAACATCTGAAGATCATAAATAAACCTTGTGATTGTTTGCTTGATTGATAGGAATTTATGTTGAATGAAGAATGTTATCTATGGCTGGGACATACATGCAAACTATGATTCATGTTGGCATATTTTGAAGCTTAGATAATCTTAAGGAATGTTTGCATATGAAATACTTGTTAATAAAAAAGATCGATAAGCGTGAAGTTATTAATGCATGATTATGGGACAAAGATTGATGCTGCTTACACAATTAGCAATTTTGCCTTAGGAAGACCTTTTGTTGTACATGTAACACCCCAAATTTTGGGCCTAGTAGAAATAGGTTTTGTGCAAGGGAACAGTTAGGAAGTACACAAAATACTTAGTTATGCAAGGAAGTGACATAAATGAATGTCTACTTCAGTGGTTAAGCAATTTAGGAGTGTTCGGAAGTGTCTGAGAAGTAAGTTGTTCAAGCCTTGGCTTATGCAAAATTTTTATTTTAAGTGAATAAAATCCTTGGATCTAGGTAGTAGGTTTTTCAATTATTGTGGTTAAAATATGATACAAAAATAGCTTGTGGTCTAGTGGTAAGGTGGCGTGTTCTGTAACTGTGAGGTTTGAGGTTCAAGTCCTGGGTTGCGCAATGGAGTTTTATTTTGTTGGTTGAGCTATGCAGGTATTGGAGTTGGATTGAAATACTGCTCAATAGAGTTTGAATTGGTCATAGAGAGAATTGAGGAGGGATATTTTAAGAGATTTGATGAGAGAATATTGGGATTTGGGGAGGTTGTTGTTGTGCAGAGATATACATCATCTCATTTGTTCCTTGTTTTGGATGGGAGATCGGCGAGGTTTTCAAGGTTTTCGTAGCTTTCTCCAACCTGCATTGCTTCCATTCCTAACTGGTGGTGGTCAAGGTTGATTGGCACATTGCTTGGGAATCAAATATGCGATGATCATTGAGTTTTGGAATAAGAATGTCCGGAACGAAGGGAATCTGCAAATCGCATCAAGTGTGTAACCACCCCATTGTAACTGTAGAACGAAAAAAGCTGAAAAGCCCCCATAGGGTAAATTGACTGAAATACCCCCATAGGGTAAATTAACTGAAATACCCCCATAGGGTAAAATGAGCAAAATACCCCCATAGGGTAAAATGACCGAAATAACCCCTAGGGTAGAATGACCAAAATACCCTAATAGGGTAAAATGACCAAAATACCCTTATAAGATAAAATGACCGAAATACCTCCATAGGGTAAAATGAGTGTTATACCCCTAGGAGATGAAATGACTGTTATGGCCTTATGTTATGTATGACTAAATTACTCTATGATATGTATGACTATGATTGAGTATGACATTTTGCATACACGTATGATATTATGTCACGACTTGTTGCATAGGGTTGGGTTGTTATATTTGGAGGAAGTGTATTGTACTGATAAGGTCGCACGGCTCGCCTAAGACGACTGTGGACCTACTGGTGGCTGCGCCACATATACTTTTACTGGCATCTTTGCTACGATACTATTACTGGCAGCTTTGCTGCGATACTATTACTGGCAGCTTTGCTGCGATACTATTACTGGCATCTTTGCTGCGATATTGGTGTGTTGGCTGGGTGGGTTGATTTTATCCCCACATGGTGTGTTGGTGGTATGGAGTGGTGTGTTGGCTGGATTGGGATGGGTTGCATTATTGCACTGCATTGTTACTTTATTTGGCTAAGACCCACACTGATTCTGTATTAGGCTAAAGCCCACACTGATTTTGTATTGGGCTAAGGCCCATATTGTTACTGTTTTGGGCTAAGGCCCACATTGTTACTATATTGGGGTAAGTCCCACATTGTTATTGTATCAGGCTAAGGCCCACATTATTATTGTATTGGGGTAAGACCCACATTGTTACTATATTGGGCTAAGGTCCACACTGTTACTGTAATGGGCTAAGGCCTACACTATACTATCACTGAATAGGGCTCAGGCCCAGACTGTTACTGCATGTTGTTTACTGAATGACTGATAGGGGATTACACACTGAGTTTTCGTAAACTCACCCTTTCTTTTATTTACTTACAGG
Organism: Gossypium hirsutum; assembly: GCF_007990345.1. Classification (NCBI taxonomy): domain Eukaryota; kingdom Viridiplantae; phylum Streptophyta; class Magnoliopsida; order Malvales; family Malvaceae; genus Gossypium; species Gossypium hirsutum. The sequence continues at coordinate 36,885,440 of NC_053446.1, read as the reverse complement.
AAATCCTCGGCCATAGGCGATTTGGTGCTATATGAGACTCGGAGGTGGCCACACTACTACAGCTATTTATTACTAATTTTTATTTAAATTTAAAGTTTGTGTTGGGTTTGTTCATGTAATAAGGGCCTTTTAAGTTTGTTTAAGTTTTTAATTGGGCTTTTGCTTATTGACTTTAAATTGCTAGTTTAGGGAAGACGAATTTTCAAAATAATAACTGTTTTAAAAGTCACGAACTTTAAACGATTGGAGTTTTCAAATTCTTCCGCGTTTTAAAAAAAACTATTAGAACAGTAGCAGATAATAAGGCAAATGTTTTAACTAGATGATTTTTAAATAATACGAAAGAGGTTTTAAGCTTAGAAACGTTTTTTCCAACGAGTCTAATTTTTTGAAAGACATTTCAATGTGACACACCAGATACGGCCATAACTCCTAGGCCGAGTTTGGGGTGTTATATCATCTCATTTGTTCCTTGTACTGGATGGGAAATCGACGAGGTTTTCAAGGTTTTCGTAGCTTTCTCCAACCTGCATTGCTTCCATTCCTAATTGGTGGTGGTCGAGGTTGATTGGTACATTGCCTGGGAACCAAGGGTGCGATGATCATTGATTTTTAGAGTAAGAGTGTTCGGAACGAAGGGAATCTGCAAATCACATCAGGTGTGTAACCACCCCACTATAACTGTAGAACAACAAAAGCTGAAAAGCCGAAATACGGCATTGAGACCACACGAGTGTGCGATCGGTCGTATGGAAAGCCAAACCTGCGAAGCATGGGCGATAAACTGTAGAGGCCTCCATCAGCATTTCCATGGGCGTAGGTCGTAATGGGCCACGTTGGGCCGAAATGGGCTTGTAGGCCCCACACGGATGAAATCCAAGATTTGTGGCAAATTCTGGACTAGGTTGTGTAGATCTCATAACCGTGGTGAAATCTGGGCTGAACGGGCCACACGAGTGTATGGGCCCACTTGGGTCAAGTAATAGGCCTTGGGCCCATTTACACTGTTATGACCATTTAGGTTACCTGAGTCGCTCGAGGTGACTGTGGACCTTCTGAGACGTCGATATCTGTACCGAGACCTCAAAGTAGGGTAAAATGATCGAAATACTCTCACAGGGTAAAATAAACAAAATACCCCAGAGGATAAAATGATCGAAATACCCCTATAAGGTAAAATGACCGAAATACCCTTATAAGCTAAAATGACCGAAATACCCCCATAGGGTAAAATGACTGTTATACCCTTAAGAGATGAAATAACTGTTATGGCCTTATGTTATGTATGACTCATTTGCTCTATGATATGTATGACTATGATTGAGCATGACATTTTGCATACACGTATGATATTATGTCACGGCATGTTCCATGGGGTTGGGTTGTTATATTTGGAGGAAGTGTACTGTACTGTTAAGGTCACACAGGTCGCCTAAGACGACTGTGAACCTACTGGTGGCTTTGCCACATATACTGTTACTGGCAGCTTTGCTGCGATATTAGTGTGTTGACTGGGTGGGTCGATTTTATCCCCACATGGTGTGTTGGTGGTACGGAGTGGTGTGTTGGCTGGATTGAGATGGGTTACATTATTGCACTACACTGTTACTGTATTGGGCTAAGGCCCACACTAAATCTATATTGGGTTAAGGCCCAAACTATTACTGTATTGGGTTAAGGCCTAAACTGTTACTATATTGGGTTAAGGCCCACACTGTTACTGTATTGGGCTAAGGCCTACACTGATACTGTATTGGGCTAAGGCCCACACTGTACTGTCACTGAATAGGGCTTAGGCCCAGACAGTTACTGCATGTTGTTTACTGAATGATTGATAGCGGATTACAGACTGAGTTTTCGTAAACTCACAGGAAATTCTCGGCCATAGGCGATTTGGTGCTGTGTGAGACTCGGAGGTGGCCACACTACTACAACTATTTATTACTAATTTTTATTTAAATTTAAAGTTTGTGTTGGGTTTCTTCATGTAATAAGGGCCTTTTAAGTTTGTTTAAGTTTTTAATTGGGCCTTTGCTTATTTACTTTAAATTGCTAGTTTAGGGAAGACGAATTTTCAAAATAATAATTGTTTTCAAAGTCACGAACTTTAAACGATTAGAGTTTTCAAATGCTTCCGCATTTTAAAAAAAACTATTATAACAGTAGCAGATAATAAGGCAAACATTTTAACTAGATGATTGTTAAATAATACTAAAGAGGTTTTAAGCTTAGAAACGTTCTTTTACCAACAAGACAAATTTGCAAATGACACTTCAATGTGACACCCCAGATTCAACCATAACGTCTAGGCCGGGTTTGGGGTGTTACAGTGCATAAACATAACTCGCGAGGAGCAATGATTTAAGTTTGGGGGTATGTAAACGAAAAAAAATAGGATTTTTTGTATGTAATTTATCACCCTTTTTACTTAAATCCGTTATTAAAACTAAGTAATTGTTTAATAAATTAATGAAATATGTGAAAATATGAAATTAGCACATAAAAATTATTAAAATGTGATTTTATGCTTTATTATATAGTTTTCATGTAATAAATGGCTTATTTTATATTAATTTGAATATATTATATTTTTTAAGACATAAAGTCGGCCATATATGATTAAATTAAACAATAAAATATAAAATTATATTTAATAATTCATTTTAAAATATTTTATTAATTATTTGGGTTTTAATTAATTAATTAAATTAGATAAATTTTATTCTTTGGTCCTCTAACTTGTTGATTTGTTCTGGATAGGTCTAATAGCTTTGCTAGATTATAAAACCGTTCACATTAGAGACCAAGTCAACCCAATGTTCGGCTACACATGGCTGTCAATTTAAACCATTCTTTGGTTTAATTACACAAGGTCCTTGCAGTGTTGAAGAAATTAGAGATTTGCTTGAAGATTTACGATTGATTGAGTCTCAGTCCTGAGTTGTGTGGCATCTAAAATTGCTTAAAAATAAAAAAAAATCAAGTCAAAAGCCACTAAGCATGGCCCTCAAGCATCCCTGAATCATTCCTCATTCGTTCTCATCATTCATCATTCTGTCTTTTCTCCAAATTCTCTTAGCCTTTTTTCATTCCCACACCTAGCATCATCTCTTCATAGAGATTTTAGCAATTAAGCCTCTTGAATAACCCATGGTTAGCCACCTTGGAGAGCCATTAGCAAAGGAGCAAAGCAAATGAACAAAGGAGCCTCGTCAGTCAGAGTCTTAGGTGACAGCCTCTCTGAATTTGGTTTAATCTTCCTTTTCTTTAATTTAATATAAAGATGTTTGCTATGTGTTCTTTGTTCTTGTTTACAACAATGTTTGCTTAATTTTATTTAAGCTAAGATGATTGCTTTGATTAAATAATATTTATTTGATTCATGCTTACAATGTTTGTGCCTCAATCGACCATGTTTTCAATTAAAATCAAGTCTGTATTTCATTCATACGTGATTGAAATGCACCTGAATTAGCTGAGTGATCCTAACTAGACAATGGCTAACGGACACATAATTGAAATGTGCATGCTCAATTTAGATCTTGACCCGATTAAATTGTAGGTTGCATAACAACTCTGACCAAGCTCTGTTATCTGCATAGTTTTTAGATTGTGTCATTAAATTGTTTCAAACCTGACACATCCCTGTTACCTCACACGAATGCTAAGAAACCTTTAGTAAATAATGATCAATAAAATGCGTATTTACTAAGTAAAGGATTTCAAAAGAACCTAATATGGTTTCCAAACTCATGAAAGATCGAGTTGCCATGGAATGTTTTTCCGAATGTTATTAAACATGTTTATAATAAATTGATTTTAATTAAAGTAATTGTCCTAGTTTATTTATGTCATAATTGTTGCAAATTGTGTTTAATTTTACTAAAATCTATTTCATTCATATACTTTGCATAGTTATGATAATTTGCATTAGGGATCATTGCATTTAGTTTAATATATTTTAATCACCACTTCTCAACTATATTGTGTTTTTATTTACCAAATTGTTAATATGATTTTACAAATTAAGTTACTTAGCACAAATACAATCCCTGTGGAGACGATAACTCGATACTTATTACTTCATAACGACTGTGTACACTTGCACAAACCTACGAGTTACACTAACCATGTAATAAAATTAAGTCGTGTGGAAAAACTTGCACCAAAATTGAACATGCCACATGGCTGTGTCATGCAATCATATGAGACACACGATCGTGTGGCAGACTGTGTCACAAGCTGTGTGTGTATGAAAGTACTTTCTAAACAAGTAATTTCAACCTAAACTACTTACATCACAAGTCATACAATTACCAGCCATGAAACCTAGATAAAATGTATCTAAACATGCCACAACATACCGATTAATATTCAACCTAAGTACCTAACAAATATGCCCTCATTGACAGAACAATTCAAACATAAGCATCAACCATCCAAACCTAAACAACACTATCTTTCCCTGATTCTACATTCATCAATTCAACATCAATTATGAAATGCCAAAATCATCAATTGAAGTTCACCAATTAGCCTATCATATAAATACCATTTCAACAAACCAACAATGCATTAGAGGTTTCAAACACACCTATGATATAACGTACCAAACCAACCAAAATACCATTAAAGATTAACATCAATATACATATTTCATAATTCAAATGGCACAAAACATGACCAAATGATCTTAGACATACATATATTCAAACCCTACTGACATGCCACTTATAACCGAGAAAAAATGAACAAATAGCTACCGAAAGAGGTGACAGATAGTGTGATCTCCAAAAGACGATCCAATCGATAGGTTGAATCCGATAATCTAAACACAGTAGCTATCAATACCTCGACGAGAACTACTCGATAGCTTTTCCTTTCTCGTGATTATCAACCGATTGATCTGTTTCTTGATATGCAAGAGACTTAGCTTGGTTGAACCTTCCCAAGTTATTTTAATGGTGCTTCGGTTGTAAAATGAAAAACTGAAGAAGATGGATGTCATTATCTTTTGTTTTATTATTATACTTTAACATTAATTCTATAAAAATTTTAATTATAAAATTCACTTAATCAAGCTTGTAACCAACCATTTACAACAATAATGACTTATTTTCCATTTAAATCCATTAAATTATGTTATTGCACTCAATTAACCCTTATATGCCTATAGCAATTGACTTTTGCAACTTTTATGATTTAGTCATTTTTCCTTAATTGACTATCAAATCACAAAAAATTCTAGACCAAACTTCATACACCTATGTAGTAACTCCGTAAGTATTTAATAAAAATATTTACAAGCTCGATTTATAGAAACGAGTTCCCAATACCCTATTTTTCAAAGCCACTTGACTTTAGGGACAAACCACTTGTACTTAAATATTCGTTCAATTTGCAAAAAATATCAAATCAAAATTCAATATAATACTATATTTGACTCATAAATATTAAAAAATAAAATTTACAAACTCACTCATCAAATTTGTGGCCCTAAAATTTTTACCTAAGAATAGGTTCGAATATTGTGATTGCATCGATTCATTAGTTTTCCAAGTAGCTTTTTTGATACCGTGTCGATGCCATAATTTTTTTACTAATGGTATCCCTTTATTTCTCAATACATTAACTTCCCAAGCCTGAATTTTAACCCGTTTTTCATGCAAGGTCTGTAATACGATTATCAAGTGTTGGGCATGTTCAGATTCATTTCTGGAATAAACCAAAATATCATCAATAAAAAAAAAACAATGATCTTGTTGAGATGTTTAAACTCTAAATTATATAGATTTTTTTAGTAATTTATGATAGTTTTTTAATTAAATATAATGTTAATCCCAAGTATTTGAGAGTTAATTGGGTGAATTTTTTTCATATTATGATAATGGGCATGATTTAATAAAGTATGCAATTTTATGCTTTTATGTATTAATTTTGTTCATAATTTAATTAATTTATGCTACATAATAATTTCCTCTATTTAAATGTTGCAGTGGGGCCATGGAGTTGATAATTTATGAAGATTATTTTAATTTTGCATGGACATAAGACTTATTCTACCTAGTTGGATGGCAAAGGCATGCAACTTAGTTCATGAAGAGGTCGTCTTGATCTAGTTAAAGATGATTAAATTGAAGGACAAGTCTGTCAACTAAATGGGTCACAAAACTATCCAAACAAAAGGGGGAAGAAGCCCAATTTGGAAAAGGCATTTAAAAAGCCCAAAATTAGGTTTTGGAGTAACTTTTTAGAGGTTCTTACACATGGAAATCAATCAAAAATCAGCACACAACTTTTACCCTTGAAACCATCCGCCTCTTTACTTGATTCATGTATAACCAACAACCTCCCTTCTCCACAAATCATGGTAGGCCAAGAGTGAAACGAACTAAGGGAATTTTGAAATATTTTTAGTAAACCTATTAGCCATCCCTCATGCATAACCATCCCCATTTTCCCTTTCCTTTAGCTAGCAATTCCTTTAGCAAATACTCTCTTGGCTGGCCACCTTGTGAAGCACTTTGTGAAGAAGCAAACATAAGGATTGGAGAATGCCACTACGATCGATATCTAGAGGACAGCCGAATCAATTAGATTTTATTCTTCCTTATATATATATTTTTTACTTTTACTATTAATCATGTTCACAATTTTTTATTGTTTTTTCATCAATAATGATAGATTAATTTTATTTAGCCAGAATGATTACATTAATTTGATGAAGTCCTTTTGATTCATGTTCATAGTGTTCTGTGCCTAAATCGATCATGCTTTCAATTAAAGCCATACATCTATTTCATTCATTAAAATATGATTGAATGCATTAGAATTAGTTGCTTAATCCGAACCAGATGTTCATTAGGGGACATAAAAATTAAAAGGTGCATGCTTATTTATATCCGACCCAAAAAAAATTGATGGTTTGTAATAACTTGAACAAGCTCTATTACCTTTCATAGATTTTAGGTTTATGTCATTAAATTGTTTCAAACTGACCCAATCCCTAGTACTTCATATGAATTCGAAGAAACTCTTAGTTAAATATGATCATGGTAGTATGCTTATTTTTCTCAGTAAAAGATTTCGAAAGGACTTAATATTGGCTTCAAGTTCATGAAATATCAAGTTGTCATGGAATATTTTTTGGAGCATTATTAAAAATGATGAAAACAAATTAAGTCAATTGATGTGATTATTCTAGCCTATTCATGTTATTGTTGTTGAAGCTTGTGAATTTGCTACTAAATTCATCTTATACATTTTATTGCATACATTTCATTTAGGTTAAATTGCATTTAGATAATTTAATTTAATTTAATTTTATCATTAATCACCTCAAAAATATTGTGCTTTCCTACCAACTTGTAAATCTTTAATTTTGCAAAATATTGATTAACATATACAGTCCCTGTGGAGACGATAACTCTTATACTTACTTATTACTTGATAACGAGTACACTTGCACAAACCCCAGTGTTATAAGATGCTGCTGAAAAACCCGATTCATCATATCCATAAATGTTGTAGGGACATTAGTCAATCTGAAAGATATAACTAAAAACTCGTAATGTTTGTAATAGGTTTTGAATGTTGTTTTCAGCACATCCTCATCTTTAACTCGCAACTGGTAGTAGCAAGATATGAGATCAATCTTTGAGAATACTATAGCACCTTTCAGCCGATCAAATAAGTTCTTAATATGAGGCAACGAATACTTATTATTTATCATAACTTTGTCCAATTGTCGGTAATCTATACACAATCTCACTGACTCATTTTTCTTTTTCACAAACAGCACGGGTGTGCCCCAAGGTGATACGCTCAGTCGAATAAAACCTCTGTCGATCAATTATTACAATTGAGTATTTAATTCTTTTAATTTTGTTGGATCCATTCTGTGTAGGGAAATCAAGATTGGGGCAGTCCCTAGAAATAACTCTATAGCAAATTCAACTTCCCGCTCAGGTGGTAAACTCGACAATTCCTTAGGAAATACATTAGTGAACTCACAAATTGTCAGTACTTGATCAACTTTCGTTTTAGATAGTCTGGAGTCCAGAATATAAGCTAAAAATGCATTACAACATTTTTAGATCAATTTTTGTGCAGACACTACTCAAATCATACTCAAAGCGCAATCAGATTTATCAGATTTAACATAAATCAATTCACCATTCTAATAGCCCAAATTAATTCGTTTTTGTTTGCAATTCACTACAACATTGTGTACCATCAACTAATCCATTCCTAGAATAATGTCAAACACATTAAAAGACAATAACATCAAATCAGTAGGAAAGTTATAGCCTTGAATTTTCAGTGGACATTATTTCCAAACTAGATCAATTATGACACTTTAACCTAATAGGTTCGTTAATTGAATGACATAACCAGTTGACTCAACTGGTAAACTATTTTCTGTTACTAACGTAGTACATATATATGAATGTGTCGACCCATGTTCAATCAATGCATACATAGTGACATCAAAGATAGAAAAGGTACTAGAAATAACATCAAGAGCTGAGGCCTCCTTGCATGCATGGATTGTATAAGTTCTGGTAGGAGCTCAAGCTTTAGACTGAATTATTTATCAGATTTAACATAAATCAATTCACCATTCTAATAGCCCAAATCAATTCATTTTTGTTTGCAATTCACTACAACATTGTGTACCATCAACCAATCCATTCCTAGAATATTGTCAAACTCATTAAAAGACAATAACATCAAATCAATGGGAAAGTTATAGCCTTGAATTTTTAGTGGACATTATTTCCAAACTAGATCAATTATGACACGTTAACCTAACGGGTTCATTACTTGAATGACATAACTAGTTGACTCAACTGGTAAACTCTTTTCTGTTACTAACGTAGTACATATATATGAATGTGTCGACCCATGTTCAATTAATGCATTCACAGTGACATCAAAGATAGAAAAGGTACCAGCAATAACATCAAGAGCTGAGGCCTCCTTGCGTGCATGGATTGCATAAGCTCTGGTAGGAGCTCAAGCTTCAGACCGAATTATTGTATCTTTGGTTTCTCTTCTACTAACTTTTGCTATGTTACTATTTCCTGGTTGTCAGCCTCTCGCATGAGTAACAACTAGTTTTACATTCTGGTCTCAGTTCAAAATAGCTCGATCCAGGTAGTCTTTCTTATAATGATCAAGAGATCTACAAACAAAACATGACCTATCATTCAATCTATATAACTAGAATGAATTCAACCACAATGGTTGCATTCAAGTCTAATCACATTCCGAACATTACCCACACTGGCTATTGAAGTTTTCAAGGGTTTCATACTACTCTATTTTGATCTATCTCTACTAGAAAACCCTAATGGTGCTACAAAATGACTACTAGATTCTATCACCTTTTTCGACAGGGAAGTAGAAAACGCTTTGGATGTATTTTGCTTATTAAAGTCGCGAGTTCTCTTTCCATTCTATTTCTTGTGGTTATGTAGTTCTTCCATTTTCTGAGCTTGATCAAATAAAACTACAAACTCATGGATTTCTATTTAACCAACCAATATCTTGATCTCGCTGTTTAATTCACCTTCAAAATGGATACACAATTCTTTCTTAGTAGACATAATCTCATGAGCATATTTAATGAGCTACAAATTTACGCTCGTATTCAACAATATATCTGTTTCCTTGATTCAACTCAAAGAATTCCTTTTTCTTCCTATTTAAATATAGCCTGCTGACATATGTCTTTCAAAATTTAAATTTGAAGAAATCCCAATTAACTTATTCATTTAATACCACAACAATTATAGTTGACCACCAATGAAAAGCCTCATCTTTTAACAGTGATACTGTACACCTCAAACAATCCTCGAGAGGACACAACATCTCATCTAAAACTCTTTGTGTATTCTAACCAGTACTCGACTCTGGCCAGATCCTCATGCACATTACCATGAAATTCTTCGGTCCCACATTTTTAAACTTTATCAATAGAAATCCTATGATGAATATAACTCTGTACGTCATCAGAGTCTGATCGATTGGATTCATATGACATCTTTTATCTATAGGAAAACAAGTCAAACTGATCAGGAGTCACCACACTATCACAAGTCATAAAGTGGCATGTATTCCTAGACTCAATACATGCTACACTTAGTCATAGAACTGACTAAATCGTAGCTCTGATACCACTAAATATAACACTCTATACCCAGTCTGGCCACTTGACTCGAGCTATAAGGTATTACAACAGTAAGTTATCAACATTATCCACTATATTGACATAATTGATCAAAAAATTCATAATATAATATAATTACAACCATTCAATGATAATCAATCATAACCGAGCCTTAATTGAGCATACAAAACTATTAAATCAATCTCGAAACTGATCTAGACTAATCTAAAAATTTTACAAAAATTTAGGTAAAAACTGTAAATAAGGGTCACACGGCCGTGCGGTCAGGTTGTGTGACAAGGCTGAGACCTTGTGGTCCCATAACATGGTTGTGAGTAACATCCCAAAAAACGGGGGTTAGTAGAATTAGGTTTGTAAATAAAGAGAGAGTGGCCATGCCTTAATTTTTGAGATTATCTATGCATTTTAAGAAATACATGAGGTATTATTTTTTTGGTTAAGTTTTAGTGAAACGTTTCTTGAAACCCAAGTTCAAATCCCTTCTCTCGCATCATTTTTATTATTTTGCAAATTTTGTCATAAACCCTAGTATGTGACATGCCTTGCTTTTATAATAAATGTTGAAAAATCATTTCAAGAATGAGAAAAAAAGCCTAATGGTTAAAAGAAATATGAGAAAGCATTAAAATTAAATGATGTCCCAAGTTTGAATCCTTTCCCTTGCGAAATAATTAAATTTTGTAAAATCCTTTGTTTTTTTAATGTGTGTGTCATCCATACCCTTGAACCTTAATTATAAATACAATTTTTTTTGTATTTTTCAGCCTTTCATTCAATTTTCCCTACCCTAGCCATTCACCCTCTTCCCTTCCTATTTTCTCATCAATTTTCTTTCATTCTCCCATTATTTTCGTCACCTACACCTCCGATTTTACCGTCTCTTTCTTATTCTTTTAGCATCAAAATTGTGCACCATCTCTTGTACTCTATTTTTTTCATTTATCCTCATCTAAATGAGCCCCAAATCTGAAATATTTAACCCTAAGATCGATCTTGAACATTTCCAAGAAAGTGCCATTGCCATTTCTCTCAACTAGTTTGGGTACGAACCTTTTTCTCTTCAATTTCTTGATTAATCCTGTCAATTAAAAACCAAAATTTCTAGATATGGAATTTGGGGGATTTAAAATGATTTCAAAGGTATTTTTTTCTAGATTTTAATGAGATCTCAAACCATTTTAAAATTTAGCCCCAATTGTGCCCACCATGAGTGGTGGTGCGTGCGCCTATGTGCAAGAAAGGGGGTTGTTTTGTTTCTTGGTTCTTGCCCATATTTTTCCAGCATTAAATTGTGTTATTGAACCCTTCTAATCAATTTTAAATCACATGTTAATTAGAGAGAAACATTCTTGATCAATTAGCCAATCAGATCCCACAAATCATGAAGCATAAGTGCAATTACAGATGTCTAGTTTGTCATTTCGACATAGTTATTGGGGTAAAAGGTTATGAATTGATTAAATTAAGGAATTTAATCATTAATTAGCTACTGATTTTCCAGTATATTATTGAATTAGGTGTTGACCCAAACACCCCAAATCATCTGTAAACGCAAAGAATGATTGCATGTACGGTTCGCATCAATACAGTGTATGGAATCTAACTAGTATTGATTCATAAAATAATTATAATTTCAAAGATTGGTTTAAACTCATAAGTGGGTGTTTATGGGCTGGTTTAATGGTAAATTTATTTAATTTATACTAAATTTTGGTTTAGGTTCGTTTAAGGAATTATTAAGGAAAATTGGAAGATTCGCTAGTGTGCTATGAGGAAGCGAAAAATAAGGTGTTGGTCCTAAACTCATAAAATTGTTGAAAATTTTAAATATCATGTTATATTTGATAAGTTAGCTTAGTTATTGGATTGGCTTAACAACCAAATTATTGATTTTGTGGGTGGCCGAACTAGGTTTGTTTCGAGCCTTAAAAGATTGACATGTTGGCAAAATTTCTAGTTTGATAGTATGGATGTTTGATGGAATTTGTAATTGAATATATGAGTTGTAAGATATGGGAATGTTTGACTGAATGATATAATATGTTGAGATATTAAGCTTATGTATGATTTAAACGCTTCAGCTATTTTTTATATTGTGTACTAAAAAGGGTGCTATTTATGCACAATGAAAATCCGTAAAGTATGAGTTATTGAACGATATTGATTGATACCAACGTAATGGTAATTTGAGAGATTGGAACACTGTTTCCATTTACTGAAAGTATGTGATTATTGAGGACCTGCTAAGTATGTCAAATGAATGTGAAAAGTATTGAGGTATGATTATGTATGAGATTGTATGACATGTTGCATATGCATTGGGTTGAGATTTTGTGGTTGACGGAGGAGTTTCGTGGAGTATTGGCGGCATATTAAGTCCGCATTATTCGTAGTTAGTGCACTACCCCTGGAGTATCGAGGGGAATGACGATTTACCACATTTTTACTTACAACTTGTCTACATTTTTATTGGCAGAATTTTTTGCATATTGTTATTGGTGGTTTTAACCACAACGGGCTTAAGCCCATAATGGTCTGGAGTTCGGATGATGGGTTCTAGGGAACTCGTGGTGTGTAGTGGATGGTATAGGTAGGAACCTTTTTGCATTGCATCATGCTCACGACATATTTAAATGTTATTGATTTATGATATGTGTTATATTTTTTTGTGTTGAATGGTATCGAAATTAATGATTGTTATTCAAATGAATGATGTCCCATGCTCATACACCTTTTGACATCAATTTGATAGTGGCTACGTAATTATATGAATTTCCTATGATGGCTCTGGTTTCTTCTGTTAATGCTAATATGTTTCATTGTATTTGATGTTTTTGTCTCTTTAAATAATTGTTCGACTCACACTGAGCTTTTCATAAGCTCACCCCAATAGTGTTTAACTTTCCAGGTAAATCTCGAAATTAAGACCAAACTCATCATTCAGAGAATCACCTTAGACCTCAGATTATTTTTCTTAATAAGTATTATTAAGTCTTTACTAATTTTGGTTTGTAATTTTTAATTATTTATGGTCTGTGGCTTGGTAACTTTTCTTTTGGGGATTTTGCATGCGTGGATTACTCATGCATAATAACTAGATAATGCATGATATAGGGCTTAAGTAAAATTTGGTATTGTTCCCTAGTTTCCGCTGCATTGCAAATGAACCATTTTTGTAAAAGAAATTGATAAGGCAACTAAGTTTCCAAAATAACTTAAGAAATAGTTTTTCTGCTGCATTAGTTTAACATCAAGTTTTTTTTAAAGAAGAGCGACAAGCAAACATTTTTTCTAAAACAACGCTATCAACAAGAAAATGAATCCTAAGAATACACGACCTAATGAATGAATGCTTTTAAGGCAAATCAAGGTACAACTATGGTTTTCTCTAAAATGAGTTTATTTAAGGTTTTCAGAAGTAACGTAAATTAGCTTAGCCAGTTTGGTGGCTAATGTAGCCTTCTCAATCTAGCCATAACGTCTAGGACGAGGTTGGGAGGTTACAATGTGCCTAACCGTGTAATAGAATTAAGCTGTGCACTCTAGGGAAACATAGTCGTGTCCCTAGGTCGTGTAGCAAACTAATGTTGTATGGACAAACCTGTACCAAAATTAAATAGGCCACATGGTTGTGTCATGCAACCGTGTGAGACACATGCCCTTGTGGCTGACCGTGTCACTGGAACGACGGAAATGTTCAAGTGTACACAATCGTAACAAGTAATAAAGTGACAAGTAAATGTCGAGTTATCGTATCCATAGAGACTGTGAAAAGAATTATTTATGAATGTTATTTAAAACACTTTGGCGGAGAAAAATATTTTGTTTGAAGAGGGTGATTAAAAACTAAGATTTTAAACTAAGTAAACTAAATAAATAAATCTCAAATGCACGATTTCGAAATACGATTTTAATCAAGATGACATAATTGTGTTAGATTAATTACATTTCTTAACTTAGAATTATTAAACTCATGTTTATATTGTTACGAATGAGTTCACGGCAACTCGGTAATTTGCTAACTTATGAAATACTCACCTACCAAAATCCATTTTATCTCTTGACTATATCCCTATGTCAATTCAACCGATTAAACAAATCTTAATAGGCAAATATGTTATTGCACATACATACCTATTAAATCGAAATAATCTCTTGTACATATCCCTATGTCAATTCAAACAATTAACTTGATTTAATAAGTAGATAAAAGACTATGTGAGGTAACAAAGTATCCTTACATTGAAACAATTTATTCATAATAATCTTGCAAGTTATGCAACGCAAATGTATCGTCAGATATTGTTGCTAATCTAACCCTCAACTACCTTAGATGATTAAACATGCACTGATTAAGTACTATGTCCATTAATTACAATTTCAATCCGTTTAAATAATTAATTCATTAGTTACCTAACAATTATAATGCAATAATAACTTAGTCATGATTTTACTTAATCAAGCATCTTACCGAGGCCTATAACAACATAAACACAATTTCAATAATTTTAACAAACAGAATGTAATCTACCTAACACGAATTAAATTCAAGCTAAATTGATTAAATTAACCATTCCAACAACATAAATATTCTTAGATATGTTCAGCATAACAACAACAAAAATTAAAGAGATAGGGAACAAGAATCAAATCCAGTGTTTTTCCGTGGCTCAACTAGTTGCTCCGTTTTTCCTTCTCCGTTGTCCTCGTCAACCAAGGCTACTATGAACACTTAAGTGCTACTCCAAATAGCTGATGAATGCACCTTTCCCAAGAGGAGAAATCAGTAAGAGAGCAAGGGAATTCTAGAATGGAAAAGAAGAGAGAAAGTGAAGAGAAGAGAGGAAAGATGTGAATGCTTGAGGTGTGTTTTTCAAATGACCAGCCTAAAGGGGTTTTCATAGCTGAGGAGGACTACTAAAAATAGCTAAAATTATCAGCCAAAAAGCCCTCCCTTGGCCGGCCACACATGCGGCATGGTTGATAGTTTCAACTTTGCTAATTTAGGCTTGGGGCAAATCTATAAAGCCACCAATTGTTAAAGGGTTTGAATGCAACTTGAACAAGTCTTCAAGGGCCTCTTTTTAAGCTTAAATAATCATCTAATAAGTTGATTTGGGTCAGCTCTTGGGACAGTTTTTGGGTTATCCATTTCTTGGTCAATTCAGTTCACTCGGTTCAGTTCAACTGGACCACTTTTTTCATAATTAATTAATAATAATTTATTAACCCAAATTAAATTGGATATAAATTAAAATTAATTATATTATGAATTAATCCATATAATTTTGGACCGTCTTAGGCTGAAATTTAGTTCACCTCGATACTTCAAATTGCTTCTCGATTTTACGCTTCTAGCGGTGTTTGCCAAGCCATTTTTCGCCCTTTGTGCAAATCTATCTAAAATAACCAAAATTTATCAAAATTAATTATAAATTTAACTAAAATTCAACATGTTCATATTTTAAGTGCACTTTAATCATTTTGTAAAAAATAATTATTTTTTCGACAAGAATTTTATCGAAATTGTATGATTTTAAGTTAAAAAGGGTATGTAAAAATGTGTAAATTTTCGTGTTTCCAGTCATAGGCCATGTGTGCAGGAAAGTACTTTCTAAGCAAGCAATTTCAACGTAAATTACTTATATCACAAGTCATGCAATTACCAGCCAATAAACCTACATAAAATGTATCAAAACATGCCAAAAAATACCAATTAACATTCAACCTAAGTGCCTAGCCAATATGTCCTCATTAGCACCACAATCGAAACATAAGCATCAACCAACCAAACCTAAACAAAACTAAATTTCCATGCTTATACATTCATTAAATTAACATCAATTACCAAATGCCAAAATAATCAATTGAAGGTCACCAATTCAACAAACCAATAGTGAATTATAGGTTTGAAACACACATATGCCATCAAGTACCAAACCAACCAAAATACCATTAAGGATTAACATCAATATAGATATTTCATATTTCAAACAGCACAAAACATCACTAAATGATCTTAAACATACATATATCAAAACCCTATTTACACGCCACTTATAAATTTGCCAAAATGAACACATAGCTACCGAAAGAGTTGACAAATCGTGTGATCTCCAGAGACAATCTAATTGACAGCTCTAATTTGCCTATAACAGCCCATTTTCAGTGGTGTCAAAAATAGTACTTTTGGGACCACAAATCCGATGAGTAAGTCCATAATAATAATTATTTAATTAATACAACTCACTTATATTTTTATATAGAATTTTGATTTGATAATTTTTTGCTAATTGAATAAATAAGTTAAGTATAAGTGGTTGTCCAAAAAGCCAAGTGGTTTAAAAAAAGATAACGAGACCTCATTTCTAAAAACTGAGCCTTTGAATATTTTTATTAAACATTTACGAACTTACTATTTTGGTATATGAAGCTTTGGTTTAGAAATTTTAATGTTTGATTAGTTAATTATTTAAAAAGAACTAAATTGTAATAGACGTAAAAACTTATTTATTGTTGAATTACATGATTAAATGAATTGTTTAGTAAAGGT
Source organism: Gossypium hirsutum (assembly GCF_007990345.1). Taxonomy (NCBI): domain Eukaryota; kingdom Viridiplantae; phylum Streptophyta; class Magnoliopsida; order Malvales; family Malvaceae; genus Gossypium; species Gossypium hirsutum. The sequence goes on along the minus strand of NC_053446.1, from coordinate 36,868,692 downwards.
ACAACGTTTTATAAAGTAATTATACCATGTTAAAGGTTAATGGACAGTAAAGGGTTAGTGTTTAAGTTTAATTGAATGTTTTGTTAAAGGACAATGTAATTTAACAATTAACTTAAAGTAAATTAAATAAAATAACTATCAACTTCCTAATTGTTTTGTTTTTCACCGAATATTGAAAAAAGAAACACCATTGCTTTAAGCTTGACATTTGGCCATCAGTAATTCTTTGCATGCAAGTGAAATTTTCACTCATTTTAAGTAATTTTATGTTTTTGATATCGTTACAACTAGGTCCAGCTAACCCGTACCTTCGTTTTTGAATTTGTTAAAGATTTTGGATTTCACCATTATTGTAACTTAGTTATTCTTGATGATAAATGGTGAATTTGTACTCTTAGTTGTTGATTAATATTATTTTGTAAAGTGATTTTTGTTAGTTTTGAGTTAAGGGGTTAATTTGATAAAATATTAAAATTTACATAGAATTTTTGTGAATTGTGAATAATTATGAATTGTACTAGTCATAGAATTTTAGTGAATTGTGAATAATTATGATCTGTACTAGTATATGAAGAAATTTGGCTAGTATGGTAAATTATGGAATTTTGATAAATTTGGAATTTTAGGTTTAGGGACTAATTTGTAAGAAATGTAAAAGTCTAGGAAAAATGTGTAAATAATGAAAACTTAAGGGTTATATGCATAAAAGTGAATTGGAATGTGTATTTGAATTTGATAAGCTTGAATTTAATTATTATAGATCAAGATATGATTTGTACGGAGGATAACTGAAGAGAAGGAAAAATTACAGAATAGTCCCTACGAGTTGACGGTTGATATAGATTAGGTAAGTTCATAGTATAAAATAAACATGTGATCTTTTTTATATATTGTATTAATATGTGTTGATTTAATTATAGTTAATATGAAATTTTGTTAATAAGTCATAAACTTTTATATATTGCAGTTTAGTACAAGTGAGAAACAAGCATTTGTTAATTGGTGAATATCGTGATTATATGTTATTGAAATGAGATTGATGAATTTATAATATGTCTATGAAAATTGCGAAGTGCCTTTGATTTTCAATGTTTGAATTAAATTATAAGGACCGATTGAACGTAGTAAACGGTTAGGATACGATTGGCATGACAATAGGGTTAGTACGTGCGCTTGTACGAGATTGCACCATCTATTAGCATTTTGATGCTCTTTAGTGTGTTTTGGAGGAAACCTGAGTATCTGAGTCAACTTGCTATAGTTCAACGGGCCATAAAACCTTATTTTTAAATGTAAAATTATTTTATCAATTGAATTTATGTATAATGATACGTAAGTGTATATATGTATAAGTATGGAAGCATGAATTGCTTGTTTTTAGTCATGGTGTATATTGAGCTATGTATTTGATTACTTTGGTACTAATGACATGTGAATTTATGGAAATGATTGACAGGGTATGAATGATTCAAGTTAATTAATGATCTGTTATAAGTTAAGGTATGTTAAATCAAATTCTAATTATGGACTTACTAAGCTTCACAAGCGTACTCTTTTATTTTGTTTTGTTTTATGTAGTTAACATTTCGTGGAACAGTTCACACGGATAAGCTTCAATATTCACACTATCCAAACTCTCTTTTTGGTAGCTTTTGTCTTAAAGTCATTTTGGTTGTGGCATGTATATAGGATTTGATGTGGTTAAGGTTAATTTATTAGTTCAATTGTAACTAAACTCTTAAGGTTGTGATTTGGTTAGTTATGTCCCAAGTTGATAATATTTTGGTATGAAAGTGTTTGTGCCTTTGGTTAAGCATTATTTTGATTTAGTAACATTAATTATGTTGAAATCTAGTATGGTTATTTAGATAGGAAGCTTATGGTGTTGGACATACTGGATTTGTTTATGGTATTATGTAATGGTAATAAGGTTGCCAAATGAATAGTTGTGTATAATGGTAATCTTTTAAGTGATGGGAATATTGTAATTGTGTAACCATTGTGGTGTCAATGAGGACATATTGGTTGGGCACATAGGATGTGAGATTTGGTACATTTGGTATGTGGTTGAATGTGATTTTAACCATTGAAGGTCTGCAGGAATTGGTGTCCCTTTTTGTTTTCATTAGGGGTTAAACATAGAGCACACGACTTGGGACATGAGCTGTCAGATGGCGTGTGCCACAAATGACCACCCCACACAGCCGCGTATTAATATTATTTTAGGTGTAGGTTTCACATGGTCTACGACATCGTCGTGTGACCACATTTGGAATATACACACGGTTTTGAACACGGTCTGTGAAACGGTTGTGTGACCCAAGTTTGTAAGTTACACAGCCATGTCCATACTTTGAATGTCGACACGGTTTAGGATATTTCATACGGCTTGGTCACACGATTGTGTGCCCTTGTTTCCAAAATTTTTAAGTTTTCACAAAATTTTTTGTTTTGTTTCAAATTTATCCTTAAATTTTTCAAGGCTATTTTCAAGACCTAGTAAGCTAGGATTAAGGCTCGTAAGTGTATTTATTCATTAATTTCATTTAATTATTGAATTATTGCTACTTAATTGTAAAATTGTTTTCATTTGAAGTTAAATGTTTAGTTTTGTATTGTAACACTCTGTGACCCTAATCTGACAACGAAAATGGGTTAGGGGTGTTAGATTTAGTGGTATTAGAGCTATGATTTAGTAAATTCTAGGACTACCATAGCGCGTATTGGATCAAAAACATATATGCCACATATACCTTGCGATAGTGTGATGCTTTTGATCTGTTTTGATTATTTTTTTCTTATAGATTCAAGATGTCAGATGAATCAAATCCTGCCGTAATGAATGAAGCTGAAAGTAATGTTCAAGCTTCCAATTAGGAAGCAAGTCAAAGTATGTTAGTTCTACAAATGTGTCATAGTGAAATGAAAAGTGTCTTTTATGGTATTATGAACCAATGGTTTAATGATTTTTTGATAGCCAACCTTGCAGCCCCGTAACCTCCTCCCCCGAGTGTGCCTCCTCCGACACCTTCGTGTCCACAAAATCTCGCATATACAGTAGTTCATCATCCACCTATTGATAAGATTTGTAAATGTACAGCCGATGAGTTTAGAGACAAGACAAACAATGATCCAGTTAGAGTGAATTCTGGTTATAAAATATTCAAAGAGTATTTGATGAATGGGCATGTGCACTTGATGACTACTTAAGATGTGCATTATTACTATGGAAAGACAAAGTGTATTAGTGGTAGTGTAACACCCTATACCTGGCCTAGTCGCCGAGCTCGAATATAAAGATGCCATACCACTATATCACTACTTGTACAATACAAATGATCACATTATTAGAGCAACACGTGTCGAAGCACCTAAACTAACCATTTTTCGTAATTTTTATGTTTTTGAGATCGTTGCAATTAGGTCCAGCTAGCTTGTACCTTCTTTTTGAAACTGTTAAAGATTTTAAATGTTCATAATGATGAACATTTGTGTTTTAGATGTTAAGTGATGAATTTGGAGTATTAATTGTTATTTATAAGTATTTGGTTAAGTAATTTTTAATGATTTAAATGTTTAGGGGTTAAATTGCTAACGTAATAATAATTCAAGAACTTCGTGTGAAATTGGTACAAACGTGGGCTATAATGGATGCTATCAACATTCGGGTGGTATGGATTTTCAATAAAATTTTTTATTTGCATGATTAGGACATATGGATTAAATTGAATAAAAATGAAAAGTTGAGGCTGATTTTGTAAAAATGTCAAAAAGGACTAAATTGCAAAAAATGAATTGGTTTTATTGTCTGAATTAATGAATTGAATGAAATTAGTAATTTAGATCAAGAACGAGTGGAAAACCGAGGAGAAGAGAAAATTACCAAATAGCCCTTGTACTTAGTCATTGCTACAATTTAGCCATGTAAGTTCGTATAAACTGAAATCATTATAATGTTTATTAAACTACATGTTTATTATGTTGTTTTTAATGTAAATGAATCAATATATATAAATGTATCCACATTATGGTGAATTGACGGTTATCGAGTCCCGGTTGAACCTTAGGAATTCATAGGATACAAATGACATGTCATTAGGGTTTTCATGTTTCGGCTGCTGGTCTTGAATGTCCTACTAATGGTTGAGGTCCTACATTTGTTGCAGATACTCCACAGCTCATGTGAGCAACAATGTAAAGTAAAGGTTACGATTATATGTTTAAGCACACTTTGTGTGAGCTTTCCCGAGTATCAGATGATATTCTAAGTGGTTCAATGAGCATGAAAAGGAAATGAATAGTAAGTGTTCAAATGAACTATATCATGTATTAATGGAAAGGATTGAAATGGTAAACTTCACTAGAAATATGCTTATGTTCATGAAAAGGTTGTATGAATCAAATGATGTATTTTCTCATGAAGTGGCTTATCATGTGGTTGATACCAAAAGAGTTATGTATAAATGCACTAACTTGTGTATTGATGATGATGTTTAGGCTTGTGTCAAGCTTGTGGTTATGGTTGATTTTATGCTTATGCTTTGTAATATGCAAATGGAACAGGTAAGAAAAGGGAATGAAATGATAAGTTCATAATTGGGATGTAATATGATGATATAAAAGGATTGATGAGTTAAATGATGTACTTATATGTGAGAAATCTACTTATGCTATGAATTTACCTATATCATGGATAAAAACACTAACTCCTGAATTGATAATGTTTTTTAGGCCTAGGCTAAGCATTTGGAATGGAATGGAAAGTAAGTTGATACGAGTCACAAAGGCCTTAGATGCGTACACAAAAGAAAGAGAAAATCAAGATTCACTTTCTTGTTTTCAAGAAAACCAAGAAACCGAATCGTGGCCCTATTTTGCTGTTTGGAGCGATTTCAAGAATCAAGAAAATCAATATTTCAAATCTTGGAAATCTTGGTCCAAGAAACCGAATCTTGCAACCAAAGCGCATTGGATCTCTGTTACGAACATCAACGAGCCAATTTCCATAGGAGATGGACTACAAGCCCAAGTTCTTAAAGCCAAGGCCCAATAAGAGGATTCCAAGCCCAACCAAGAAGTTAAACCATACTTAGTTGAAAATCAGGCCAAATTGTTAAAGTGGCCCAATTTGTAAAAATTTTAATTGTTTAATTTAATTTTTAGACTTTAGGAGTATTATATGCAAAAATTCGGCCCAAGCAACCCATTAGAATGCCTTGGCAAAATTTCCCCCTTAAATTTGTTAATTAGGTTTTTTTAAGTTTTCCTAATGAGATTAGGAAATAGTTATAAGGCCTATTTATAGGCATGACCGGATGCCCTTATTACACACATTAGAATTACATTGAAAATTTCAGATTTGCTTTGAGTGAAAATTCTCTTGAGTTCTCCAAGAATTTTCTCTTGAGTTTTCTTTAGAAGTTGTTTTAACAATCATTTTGATTGTGGGAGCCATCTTCAACCTTCTTCTTGCCATTGATCTTCATTGGAGGGGAGATTAGAGCCGTTTGAATGGAGTTGTGAAATCTTTCAGGATTTCAAGGCTTCTTAGGACTTTATCTTTATTTCTTGCTGTCATTCTTTCTTTTAAATTCTGCTTGTGACGTTTTCTTTATCTAACTTATTTCAATTCTTTTATTGTGTTTCCAGCAAACTTTAACCTTGAAGAAATCGATCAGCACTCTTCTTGGCAGCCAAGATCGATCCAATCCATCTTTTTCCCAATTGCTCTTGCCGAATCTTTCCTTCTCATTCTGGTTAAATCAGTTGCTGGAATTTTAATTAGATTGCTGTTTGGGATCTTAATAAATTTTCAGATTCGGTTTGAAGGGCTCATAGCTTTTCTTGATTGTCAAAAGTTCCATCAAATTCCAGATTTCCCCTTTTTTTCTTGCTATCCAAATTACTTTGCTCAATTATTCCTTTCGTCGAATTAACTCTTTGATTTATTGTAATTGACATATTCGGCTGGTTTAGGAACCTCTCGAGAGTTTATTCCCGTGATCTTGATTTTTGATTCTCCCTAAAAATAAGTGTTTTGGTTCTTGATTTACTCTTGCTGATTTTAGGGTTTTAAATTTCCAGATCTGATTGGTTTTAACTTTAATTTTCTGTTCAGTTTCAGATCTGGTTGTTTAGAGTTTTCTTAGAAGTTTTCCCGTGACTTGACAACTCGATCTTGGTCCGCGCGCAACCCCCTATCGTTTGGTATCAGATTTTGGGCGTTTTGGGTGTTCTTGGTTGATTTCTAAATTGATCTCTATTTTTTAAACTACAAACAGCAGTTTTACCTAGAAAAGTGTTTTGAAAAAAAATCATTTGAGTGGGTAAACATTGTCTGATTGATCTGAAATTTTACATACATATTTTTGGCACTGTGGTTGAATATAAAAAAATATTTCCCACAAAAAATTCAGTCGAAAAGGTCAAAAAAATTGAAAAATACGAAATCCAATAAAAATTTAAAAAAAGATTCAACGGGTTTAGTTTGGTGCCCAAGCTTTCGAAATAAAAAATTAAGTATTTAAGGACCTTCAAGATTTAATTTCGTGATTTTTGGAGATCGGGGAACACCTCGAACGAAGTTATCAAGTTACTCCGCAATATTTTAGGTTTTTCGATTTCAGCAATTTTTATTGATTCTTAGCTGTAGGTTTTCATTTGTTTGCCTTTATTCTTCCTTTACACTATCTAACACCTTCTTGTTTCTTGTGTTAGTAGGATTTTAAGGTGTGCACAATTCTTCCTCGATGCAACACAAATTAATTGGTGTCTCATCAGTTTTTGGCATCTTAGTGCAAATTAGGACTCTTTGGTAGTTTCGGTTCATACACTTTCTAATTGGTTGATATAAACTCTACTAAAGAACTCACAAGACTGAATTCTACCTCATTGAGAATTTGATTTTTCTTTTTGAGTGACTAACGGTGAGGTTTCCTAATTTTTCTTTTGAGTGTTGAGTATTTGTTTTACAGGTATTTCAAAAAAAAAAGAGAAAAAAAATAAGATTGTAGTCTGCCACACCCTTAACATCCAAATAGGAGACGATTGTGATAACCAAAGGACCAATATTTTCCATTCTAGGTGTTTTATAAAAGGTGACTTATGTTCACTTATTATTGATAGTGGGAGTTGTTCGAATGTAGTTAGCAGCTATTTGGTGGATTCCTTAAAGTTACCTTGTATCGATCACCCTAAGCCATATCACCTTCAGTGGCTTAATGAATGCTCAGAAGTTAAAGTTACAAAATAGTCCTTGATCACTTTTAAGCTTTGGAATTACGAGGATGAGGTATGGTGTGATGTGGTCCCAATGCATGCGGCACACTTGCTCCTTAGATGGCCTTGGCAATTTGATCGTGATGTTACACACCAAGGCAAGCTTAATAGATACTCTCTTGTGTTTAAAGGCTGAAAATTCACTCTTACTCCTTTAAATCCCAGTGATGTATATAAAGATCAATTAAAAATGATGAAATTTTGTGAGGGGGTGAGGGAGAAAGGACAAATAAAAAAGATAGAGAGAAAAGAGGCTAGTAGTGAAAAAAGTCAAAATTTAAATGGCCCAAAGGTGAGTGAATCTACAAGTGGTAAAAATAGAGTGAAAATTTTAATTGCAACAAAAAAAGATGAGCGGAGAGACCTATTCAATGAATAGCCTTGTATCCTTGTAAGGTTAAGCAAACTTATTTATCTCTATCTAACATTAATGAAAATTTGCCTAATGTGTTTCAATGTTTTTCGCAGGATTATGAGGATGTTTTTAGTGAGGCCCCTAAAGGTTTACCATCTTTGGGTGGGATAGAACACTTCCATTGGCCACATATGAAAGATAACTTCCAACTTCAATACCTTTCCGATGAAAGACGCTTTCATACGATCAACATAGGCAAAGATGAAATCACACTACATGAGCCCGAAGGTAAGCGAGGTAAGGAAATTTTATCAACCGAGTCCCGTGCAGATTTGAAAATTATTGATAAAACTTTTGGTGACTTAATTCTTAAAAGATCCCCTCATTTTTATTCGATTAATTTTTATTCTTCGATTGTGGTTGATAAAGTCATTACAAAAGAAAGCGTGAGTTGTTATTCTCTTGATTTGCCTTGTGTAAAATCCGTGAATTTGTGCAAATCTATTTTGGTGAATAAAGTAACGAAATTTGCCAAATTTGTTTTCAATTTATATTCATGCCTTAAACAGTTTAGGTGGTTGTACATGAATTTTGAGTTCCATTTGACAAAGGTTAACTCAACAACAGAGCTTCGACTACACTATGCCCCCGATGAGCGAAGGTTTGTATTAAATGGAAAAGGTAAAATCGACCCTTCTTCTTCTCCTTATAAAGGTAAGATTCTTGAAACTTTTGAAACACTTTTGTACTCCTCGGATAGTGACAAATATCGTGTTGATGATTTAATTTTTGTAAAACACTTAGATCGAAACGTGCTTGACTGTCCTATTTTATTTAGTAATGATCTATTTGTTTTGAGGGTTGATAAAAAGATTCTTGTTTTTGATAATGCATGTGTGAGTGAATCTATAGACCGTCGATTACTGCATGGTATGATTGTGCAACTCTGTGAACCGTGTGAACCTTTTCAAATACCTACTTATCATGATTACGTTTACCATTTGATTTATTACTCGCGATTTATTCATGGTTTGTGGAAACAATTTGAGATGATTGAATGCCTTAAAACATGTCCATTCTTGTTTCGAATATTTGACGAGGCATTGGTGAGTAAATTAGCTTGTTTGCATGGTAATCTGAATCTGTCCATTCGCATGTGTTATACTTGTTTTGTTATGCTTATGTTTGGACTACAGGTTCTACTTTCAATGTGGTTGACTTATCTCCATTTGAATTTTTTAGATTCGAGGACGAACCTTTTTAAGGAAGGGGGGAATGATACGAGTCACAAAGCCCTTAGATGCGTACACGAAAGAAAGAGAAAATCAAGATTCACTTTCTTGTTTTCAAGAAAATCAAGAAACTGAAACTTGGCCCAGTTTTGTTGTTTGGAGCGATTTCAAGAACTAAGAAAATCAAGATTTCAAATCTTGGAAATCTTGGTCCAAGCAACCGAATCTTGCAGCCAAAGCACATTGGATCTCCGTTATGAGCATCAACGAGCCAATTTCGATAGGAGATGGACTACAAGCCCAAGTTCTTGAAGGCAAGGCCCAATAAGAGGATTCCAAGCCTAACTAAGAAGTCAAACCATACTTGTTGAAAATTAGGCCAAATTGTTAAAGTGGACCAATTTGTAAAATTTTTAATTGTTTAATTTAATTTTTAGACTTTAGGAGTATTATA